>NC_041388.1:592880319-592946716 GCF_002162155.2 Triticum dicoccoides | reverse complement strand
CTCACTGTTCATCCAGAGGCAGCATCGATCGGCTTCAGTTAGCAGCAGTAGCGAAGGAATCACTCAATCGGGTTCAGTTAACAGCCATCGATCGATCACTCGGGTTCAGTAACGTGTAGCCTGCAATCGCTCGGGTTCAGTTAGAGCCCAACGCCTTGCTCGGGTTCAGTTAGAGCCAACGCCTCGCACACACGCGCGTACGTGTACGAGAGAAACGCGCATCTCTCGGCCCCCGACCTCCCACCGTAACCGAGAACTCCCCAATATTTTCCTCGCCCTCGCTTCTACCATGGTTTTTTCCGTCATGGACGGCCCAAAGAATGTCATGCAGCTGCGTCTCTGGCCCGCCCAGGACGAAAAGCCCATTTTCTGTCATGATTTTTTGTCATAGAAGTAGGAGCCCACCACATCTATGATGATACTGGGTTTTGTCACAATTATCGTCATAGAAGTGTCATATGTATGACAGAAAAAAAAATCATTCGGCCCAAAATGTCACGGATGTGTCTTTTTTTGTAGTGTACACAAGGTCGGTTACAAAGGAGGAGATATACATATCTGTATTGCCTAGCTTGCCTTCCACGCCAAGTAGAGTCCCATCCAGACACGGGACGAAGTCTTCAATCTCGTATCTCCATAGTCCAACAGTCTGACCAAAGGATATATAGTCCGGCTGTCCGGAGACCCCCTAATCCAGGACTCCCTCAGTAGCCCCTGAACCAGGCTTCAATGACGATGAGTCCGGCGCGCAGTGTTGTCTTCGGCATTGCAAGGTGGGTTCCTCCCCCAAATACACCACGGAAGAGTTTGAATACAAGGATAGTGACCGACCCTGGAAAAATAAGTTCCACATACCACTGTAGAGAGAATAATATTTCCACAAATCTAATCTGCCGACACGTTTTGGCAGCATGACATCACGCCACGGCCCGATAATTATTTGAACTGTTTTTCTTTAACCAGCCCTGCACATAACGCGAGGCGGTTTCTTGACACATCTTGTCAAAGCAGAGATCGTGTTCCCCTTTGTCAGTGTCAAAACCGGCGGATCTCGGGTAGGGGGTCCTGAACTGTGCGTCTAGGCCGGATGGTAACAGGAGGCAAGGGACACGAAGTTTTACCCAGGTTCGGGCCCTCTCGATGGAGGTAAAACCCTACGTCCTGCTTGATTAATATTGATGATATTGGTAGTACAAGAGTAGATCGACCACGAGATCAGAGAGGCTAAACCCTAGAAGCTAGCCTATGGTATGATTGTTGTTGTCTATGTTGTCCTACGGACTAAAACCCTCCAGTTTATATAGACACCGGAGAGGGTTAGGATTACACAAAGTCGGTTACAATGGTAGGAGATCTGAATATCCGTATCGCCAAGCTTGCCTTCCACGCCAAGGAAAGTCCCTTCCGGACATGGGACGAAGTCTTCAATCTTGTATCTTCATAGTCCAGGAGTCCGGCTGAAGGTATAGTCCGGCCATCTAGACACCCCCTAATCCAGGACTCCCTCAGTAGCCCCTGAACCAGGCTTCAATGACGACGAGTCCGGCGTGCAGATTGTCTTCGGCATTGCAAGGCAGGTTCCTCCTCCAAGTACTTCATAGAAGATTTTGAACACAAAGATAGTGTCCGGCTCTGCAAAATAAGTTTCCACATATTGCCATAGAGAGAATAGTATTTACACAAATCTAATCTGCTGACGTATGTCGTAGCATGACACACCACAGCCAAGCCTTTATCCGAGTCGTTTCATTATCCCACCTCAGCGCGTTATGCGAGGCGGTTTCCTTGGCATGTCTTGTCAAAGCAGAAATCGTGTCCCCTTATTCCGGGATTCTCATCAATACGGGCGTGGGTAACCTAACTGTGCCATTGATTATGGTGCTTGGAGATAAGCGAGTTTTACCAGGCTGGTGGGGACACGTAGTTGTGTCCACCCATATAAGGGGATAAGGATCCACCTTTTCACCTACACCTTCGTCCTCTTTTGCCTATCCATTCTCGCGCACTCGAGTTCCAGCGCCCAAGTCCGCACTCCCACCTCAACCCTCTCCAACCATGTCCGGAGCGGGAGGCAAGTGGATGGTCTCCTCCGTCACGGAGGGACACATCAAGAACCTGAGGAAGGCCAGATACTTGTCTAACGACATTACGTACCGGCTTCCCAAAAAGGGGCAGCTCATCCCCACCCCTAGGCCCCATGAGAGGGTGGTATTCCTCCCCCATTTCCTCCATGGACTGGGCTTCCCTCTTCACCCATTTGTCCGGGGGCTCATGTTCTACTATGGCCTGGATTTCCATGATCTGGCCCCGAACTTCGTCCTCAACATCTCGGCGTTTATCGTCGTGTGCGAGGCTTTCCTCTGCATCCGCCCCCATTTCGGCCTATGGCTCAAGACTTTCAACGTCAAGCCGAAGGTGGTGCGCGGCAACCAGGCGGATTGCGGAGGTGCCATGGTGGGCAAGATGGCCAACGTCCTATGGCTCGAGGGCTCCTTTGTGGAGACCCTGAAGGGGTGGCAATCGTGGTGGTTTTATATCACCGAGCCGTGTGACCCCGCATGGGTCGCAGCCCCCGAGTTTCGATCCGGACCCCCTACACGGCTCACCTCCTGGAAGGAGACGGGCATGTCACGGGGTAAAAAAGGAGAGCTGACCGGACTCCAAACATGCATCCAAACCCTGGTGGACAAGAAGCTCAAACTTGTCAACGTAGTCCAGGTTATGCTCATCCGTCTGATCCTCCCGTGTCAACAACGGGCTTTCAACCTGTGGGAGTTCGACCCGGCGCGGCACCAAACTCTGAGCAGGCTCTTCGGCACAACGTACGAAGATGCTTGGAGGGTGCTTTTCAAGGGTGCCGAGGCCCCCGCATCCGCTACCGAGGATCGCGGATTCAGTACGTGGCATCACGCTCACGCGGTAAGCTATTTTTTCCTTTTACAGGATATTAGTTTTTCATAGTTTGACTACATGCGAGATCTAAGCTCCCTTACCTTTGACATGATTGGCAGGTGACGTCCGAACAGATAAACTGTCCGGCTCCTTTGCCCGAAGGCCCAGTGGACGCTCACTTGGCGAAGCTGCTGGTTCCGGCACCCTATGTGGTGCTGGAGAAGAAGGCCGCAAGAAGGGCCACGGGAACTCGAAAGAGTGCCCGGCGCCCGGAGGTGTCAGATTCACCATCCGACGGTTCCGAAGAGCATTCCTCCCATGAAGACGAGGAGGAATAAGAAGAAACCTCTCCCCCTCCAGCGGGAGGAGAGAAGAAAAGAAGGTCGCCCTCTCTGGGGAGGCCGGAGGGTCCAAGAAGGGGAAAACCCTTCCTCCGGACTACTCCACCGACACCGATGACGGCGGGGAGGAGTGGCAGCCTAGGGCTAATCCCCTGGCAAAATCGTGAGTATCCGGATACCGGAGTAATTCGTAGTATTCATTTATTGCACAGCTTTCCCTTATGTCGAGTATGTTTATGTAGCCCACCCAAAGACCGGCTCGACGCGTCGTCGAGCGGCTCACTGGACTCGTCGGTTGTGAACTCGCTTCCAACGACTTCCTCCCCCCGCCCTACGGACGACACCGAAGTGTTGTACCGACAGGTTCCAAGCAGGGAGGAGGTGGTCCTGGAGGCGCCGCAAGGCGACCTCCCAGACTCCAGGAGTAAAGGGGATGAAACCCCCCAGCGCTCCAAGTCCGGCTCCAGGCCAGACACCGCTCCGGAACCTTCGAAGGTTCCAGAGTCCGGCGGGCGACCTCCTTCCAAGAGGAGCAATCCCACCGTGCCGGTGACCCCCATCCAACCGGGGGCGCCGGACAATCTGTTGGAGGTGCTCGAAGGCGCTTCCATCGACGAGGAGCATCGCACTATTATGAGTGTGGTGGTCCAAAAGGTTCAGTCCGCCAAGAGTGGACTGACTGAAGCTTGTACAAGCCTTTTAACAGGCTTTGAGGTAAGTAAAGAATGTGTAAATAATAGTACCGCATAGACAGTATTCCCTGATGCTCTGTTGGGCGTTTGGGAAGAAAAGCCGAATAGAGGATCAAAGAATTCACAGGAGTCTAACAAAGGAGTCAATATGCGTATCCAGGCTTCTCTGCTGGCGTCTGCCGCACTAACTACGGAAGTGGACACGCTGAAGCAGAGCCTCGAGAAGTCCGAGCAAGAGCTCGGGCGTGCCAAGAAGCAGCTCGAGGAGAAGGAAGGTAAGAAATACCTTGTTTGAATATGCATCAAAAAGGTGCAATTGCAAAAAAAAGACAGGATTAACGTGGCTATTGTAGGGGCCACGTCTGAGGTGGCGACCCTTAAGCAAGCGCTGCTCGAGGCCGAGAAGAGTGCGGCCGTGGAGCGCATTGAGCGGGAGAAATATGAGGCCGAGGTTGGCAAGGTGCGGCAAGAGCTCCAGGTTCTCATGAAAAAACATGAGAGTTTGGAGCGTGACTCAAAGATGCGAGCGTCCGAGCTCGCGGCGGCTATTGAAAATGCCAAGTCTGCCAAGACCAAGTCCTAGAAGACCCTCCAGGAGTTGGATGAGGTGAAGAAGATAGCGGCGGGTAAGGCATTATTTATGCAAAGCAAACATATAAATGTGAGTTACTTGTTACTTACCCGAATCCGGAGCTCTCCAGGAGCGTTGATCTTCCCCGAAGTGTATCTGATGCTGCCGCATTCTATCAGGCCAAGGAGGGCAGCTTGACAGAGAAGGTGTTCTGGTCTCAGTATGCTAAGGCCGGACACCCCGTGCCCCTGAGCGACCAGCTGAAGCAATTGGTCAAGCTCCATAAGGCGGCCGAACAGGCCATGAAGGGCCTCTTAGTTCGGCTGTGGCCTGGAGAGGCTCTGCCTGGGAGCTATTTCGGGCTGGTGCGGCGGCTGGTGGTAGCAGCTTTCGCTTTAGGTAGCTCTTGGTGTGGCGATTACCGCCGTACTTCGCTTCAGTGTTGAGTACTTCACTCCATCTGATTTTGAGTGTGTCTTGTGCAGCCATGAGCCTTTGCTTCTGCTTTTTCAGACTCCTCACAGTGGCAACAAGCCTTTTATGGGCATTCTGTTGCTTCGGGTGCCTGTCCGGTGTGATGTTTTCCGGACTGTTATCCTCGACGGAGTCGGGTTGTTCGGTTTGATTCTCCGTGTTGCCGTGGTCGGGCGATGGTTCAATGTCGTGTTTGTCATCCACCGGCTCACATTGCTCTATCGCTAGGTTTATATGATTGTTATTTCTGTCGAGGCGGGATTTGGAGCAGTGCTTACGCCGCCGCTTTGACTGCTTCTCGAGGGACCAACCCTTCGCTGCGTCCTTCCGCTCTTCGTCGTTGTTTTCTTTGGGTGCGTCCACCATGTATACATTATATGATGAAGTGGGCGTCACGTGCCCTGTGGGCAGTGGTTCTAGTTCGTCTCCTGCATCGTCGTTCATCCCGCCGATGTCTTCGGAGTTGAAGTCGAGCATGTCGGTCAAATATCGACAGTGGCTATTAAGTGGGTGGTGGGTGGGCGGCGAATTTCTTCGTCGTCCGCATCCCAATCCTGCCGAACATAGTTCGGCCAAGACTCTCCTGACAGGGAGAGAGACCTTAATGAGTTCAATATGTCGCCGAAGGGCAAGTGTTGAAAAATATCCGCGAAGGTGAACTCCATGATCGGCGCCCAGTCAGATTCGATGGGCAAGGGCGCAGGCGGTTCGGAGTCCGTGGCCGGGGAAGAATCCGGTAGTTTGGCATCATGGCTCTCATGAAGGGTAAGTACGATACTCAGCTCGGTCGCCAATGAGAGTGTGGCCTCCGTGGCGGGGTCTATCCACCCGTCCCTGGAAGGCGCAATTGGTTCCGAATAGAGGGTCGGAGCGGTCGCCAATGCGATTTCCCGAACACCGTCCGATGGTAGAGCTAAATCATGCTCATCGTGACCGTGCGGCGCACTCGTCAAGGGCTCGAATCCATCGAAGATCAAGTCTCCGTGGATGTCGGTTGTGTAGTTCAAATTTCCAGATCTGACCTGATGGCCAGGGGCGTAACTCTCGATCTGCTTCAGATGGCCAAGCGAGTTGGCCCGCAGTGCGAAGCCGCCGAATACAAAGATCTGTCCGGGGAGAAAAGTCTCACCCTGGACTGCATCACTATCGATGATCGAAGGAGCCATCAAGCCTAACGGCGACGACACAGAGGAACTCTCAATGAAAGCACCAATGTCGGTGTCAAAACCGGCGGATCTCGGGTAGGGGGTCCCGAACTGTGCGTCTAAGGCGGATGGTAATAAGGCAGGGGACATGATGTTTTACCCAGGTTCGGGCCCTCTTGATGGAGGTAAAACCCTATGTCCTGCTTGATTATTCTTGATAATATGAGTAGTACAAGAGTTGATCTACCACGAGATCGGAGAGGCTAAACCCTAGAAGCTAGCCTATGGTCTGATTGTATGTTGTCCTATGGACTACAACCCTCCGGTTTATATAGACACCGGAGGGGGCTAGGGTTACACAAGGTCAGTTACAAAGGAGGAGATATACATATCTGTATTGCCTAGCTTGCCTTCCACGCCAAGTAGAGTCCCATCCGGACACGGGACGAAGTCTTTAATCTCGTATCTCCATAGTCCAACAGTCCGGCCAAAGGATATAGTCTGGCTGTCCGGAGACCCCCTAATCCAGGACCCCCTCAGCGATGAATCCTTCTCTCTGATTTTTTTCTCCCCGAACACGAATATATGGAGTTGGAGTTCAGGTCGGTGGAGCTCCAGGGGGCCCACGAGGCAGGGGGCGCGCCCCCACTCTCGTGGCTAGGGTGTGGGGCACTGGCCTTGATTCTTTGCTAGTATTTTTTATTATTTCCAAAAATAATCTCCGTGGAGTTTCAGGTCATTCCGAGAACTTTTGTTTCTGCACATAAATAACACCATGGCAATTCTACTGAAAACGGCGTCAGTCCGGGTTAGTTCCATTCAAATCATGCAAGTTGGAGTCTAAAACAAGGGCAAAAGTGTTTGGAAAAGTAGATACGACGGAGACGTATCAACTCCCCCAAGCTTAAATCTTTGCTTGTCCTCAAGCAATTCAGTTGACAAACAGAAAGTGGTAAAGAAAAACTTTTACAAACTTTGTTTGCTCTTGTTGTTGTAAATATGTAAAGCCAGCATTCAAGTTTTCAACAAAGATTATGAACTAACCATATTCACAATAACATTTAGGTCTCATGTTTACTCATATCAATGGCATAATCAACTAGCGAGCAATAATAATAAATTTCGGATGACAACACTTTCTCAAAACAATCATGATATGATATAACAAGATGGTATCTCGCTAGCCCTTTCTGAGATCACAAAACATAAATGCAGAGCACCTTTAAAGATCAAGGACTGACTAGACATTGTAATTCATGGTGAAAGAGATCCAGTCAAGTCATACTCAATGTAAACTAACAGTAATGAATGCAAATGACAGCGGTGCTCTCCAACTGGTGCTTTTTAATAAGATGATGATGACTCAACATAAAAGTAAATAGATAGGCCCTTCGCAAAGGGAAGCAGGGATTTGTAGAGGTGCCAAAGCTCGGTTTCGAAATAGATATGAATAATATTTTGAGCGCCACACTTTCATTGTCAACATAAAAACCGAGAGATGGCGATATCTTCCATGCTACACACATTATAGGCGGTTCCCAAACAGAATGGTAAAGTTTATACTCCCCCTCCACCAACAAGCATCAATCCGTGGCTTGCTCGAAATAACGAGTGCCTCCAACTAACAACAGTCCTGGGGGAGTTTTGTTTGCAATTATTTTGATTTGATTTGCATAAAGCATGGGACTGGGCATCCCGGTGACCAGCCCTTTTCTCGTGAATGAGGAGCGGAGTCCACTCCTCTTAAGAATAACCCGCCTAACATGGAAAATACGGACAGCCCTAGTTGATACATGAGCTATTCGAGCATACAAAACAGAATGTTTATTTGAAGGTTTAGAGTTTGGCACATACAAAATTTACTTGGAACGGCAGGTAGATACCATATATAGGTAGGTATGGTGGACTCATATGGAATAACTTTGGGGTTTATGTGATTGGATGCACAAACAGTATTCCCGCTTAGTACAGGTGAAGGCTAGAAAAAGACTGGGACGCGACTAGCTAGAGAGCGACAACAATCATGAACATGCATTAAAATTAATCAACACCGAATGCAAGCATGAGGATATAATGCACCATTAACATAAATATCGTAGAGGCTATGTTGATTTTGTTTCAACTACATGCGTGAACATGTGCCAAGTCAAGCCACTCGAATCGATCAAAATAGGATACCACCCTATCATACCACATCACAACCATTTTAATAGCATGTTGGCACGCAAGGTAAACCATTATAAGCTCCTAGCTAATTAAGCATGGCATAAGCAACTATAATCTCTAATTGTCATTGCAAACATGTTTATTCATAATAGGCTGAATCAGGAACGATGAACTAATCATATTTACAAAAACAAGAGAGGTCGAGTTCATACCAGCTTCTCCCATCTCAATCAGTCCATCATATATCGTCATAATTGCCTTTCACTTGCACAACCGAATGATGTGAATAATAAAAACAGTGCACGTGCATTGGACTAAGCTGGAATCTGCATGCATTCAATATACATGAGAAGACAAGGCAATATGGACTCTTGGTTAAATCAACAATAACGCATACATGAGTCACTTCAACAATTTAATCATGGTCTTCTCCTATCGACCCCAAAGAAAAGAAAATAAATAAAACTATTTACACGGGGAAGCTCCCAACAAGCAAAAGAAGAAAGGGAAATATTTTTGAGTTTTCTTTTTAGTTATTACTACAAGCATGGAAATTAAAACTAGCTAAAAGCTACAAGTATTTTTTTGTTTTTCTTAAGGTTTATCAAACACACAAGAAGAAAGCATAAAAAGGAAAATAAACTAGCATGGATATTACAGCGAAAAAGTATGAGCACCGACAACTAGCAATGAGTGTGTGAACATGAATGTAATGTCGGTGAGAAATACGTACTCCCCCAAGCTTAGGCTTTTGGCCTAAGTTGGTCTATGGCCATGGCTGGCCTGGCGGATATCAAAAGTTGTAATTGGGGTCGTACTGTGATGGATACTCAGATTGCCACTGGCTGGCAATCACCTCTGAATCCCACTGGTAATCGTGGAGGATCAAACTGTGGTTCCGGCTCTGGCTCTACAGCTGATGTAGGGTTCCGGTAGGCGTGAATGGCCTCCAACGGAACAAGGTACTTGCCTGCAGATAAATCAAACCAGGAAAGTGTAGGCAGGGTAATAGTCTCAGGATGATGTTTATCAAAAAACAATTTGTATTTAAGCTCCCTTTCCCTATTCTTTACAATAAAATCATGTGCTACCATACTCTTATAATCTAAATAAACAGTAGGTAGCAATTTTTCTTCTTTTTCATAGTGCCTAATAGGTATGTTATAGTATGCAGGAAGGCGTGAAGCATAGACACCTCCAAAGATGGGGCCCTTTGTACGGTTCAGACTTAACCATTTGGCAATAATACCGCCCATACTAACAGAGTCGTCATGGAATAAACCATGGAACAAAATAATAATATCAGGAACACTAAGGTTTCCACAGTTTCTGTGACCAATTAAGCAACAACTAGCAAATATTGCAAAGTTGCGTAAAACAGGAAAATGTATGCTAGTGATTCTTGCATCGGAAACCTTCCTAGTTTCCCCTACAGTAATAGTGTCAATAAACATGTCCACATCTTTACGATGTGGTTCCTCTAAGCTACCCTCGAAAGGTATTTTGCAAACCCTGCAAAATTCATATAGTGACATCTTAACCACATCATATAAATGAAACTCTACTGAAGGAAGTGATTCCTTAGGATAATAGTAGAAGTTTTGCACAAAAGTATTGGTGAGTAAGAGATTGTTGGAAATATGCCCTAGAGGCAATAATAAATTGGTTATTATTATATTTACTTGTTCATGATAATCGTTTATTATCCCTGCTATAATTGTATTGATAGGAAACTCAGATACATGTGTGGATACATAGACAACACCATGTCCCTAGTAAGCCTCTAGTTGACTAGCTCGTTGATCAATAGATGGTTACGGTTTCCTGACCATGGACATTGGATGTCGTTGATAACGGGATCACATCATTAGGAGAATGATGTGATGGACAAGACCCAATCCTAAGCCTAGCACAAAGATCGTGTAGTTCATATGCTAAAGCTTTTTCTAATGTCAAGTATCATTTCCTTAGACCATGAGATTGTGCAACTCCCGGATACCGTAGGAATACTTTGGGTGTGCCAAACATCACAACGTAACTGGGTGGCTATAAAGCTACACTACAGGTATCTCCGAAAGTGTCTGTTGGGTTGGCACGAATCGAGACTGGGATTTGTCACTCCATGTAAACGGAGAGGTATCTCTGGGCCCACTCGGTAGGACATCATCATAATGTGCACAATGTGATCAAGGAGTTGATCACGGGATGATGTGTTACAGAACGAGTAAAAGAGACTTGCCGGTAACGATATTGAACAAGGTATCGGGATACCGACGATCGAATCTCGGGCAAGTACAATACTGATAGACAAAGGGAATTGAATACGGGATTGATTGAATCCTCGACATCGTAGTTCATCCGATGAGATCCTCGTGGAACATGTGGGAGCCAACATGGGTATCCAGATCCCGCTGTTGGTTATTGACCGGAGAGTCGTCTCGGTCATGTCTGCGTGTCTCCCGAACCCGTAGGGTCTACACACTTAAGATTCGGTGACGCTAGGGTTGTAGAGATATTAGTATGCGGGAACTCGAAAGTTGTTCCGAGTCCTGGATGAGATCCCGGACGTCACGAGGAGTTCCGGAATGGTCCGGAGGTAAAGATTTATATATGGGAAGTCCTATTTTGGCCACCGGAAAATGTTCGGGATTTTTCAGTATTATACCGGGAAGGTTCTAGAAGGTTCCGGAGTGGGGCCCACCTGCATGGGGGTACCCACATGAACGTGCGTAGTGGGGGCAAGGACCCACACTCCTGGTCAAGGCGCACCAAGATCCCCCCTTAGAAGGAATAAGATCATATCCCGAAGGGATAAGATCAAGATCCCTAAAAAAGGGGGATAACAATCGGTGGGGAAGGGAAATGATGGGATTTCTTTCCCCCACCTTTGCCAACGCCCCAATGGACTTGGAGGGAAAGAAACCAGCCCCTCCACCCCTATATATAGTGGGGAGGCACATGGGAACCGGTACCCTAGCCCCTGGCATCTCCCTCTCCCCTCGTAACACCTCTCTCTCTCGCTGAGCTTGGTGAAGCCCTGCCGAGATCCCCGCTGCTTCCACCACCACGCCGTCGTGCTGCTGGATCTCCATCTACCTCTCCTTCCCCCTTGCCGGATCAAGAAGGAGGAGACATCTCTCCCAACTGTATGCGTGTTGAACGCGGAGGTGCCGTCCGTTCGGCACTAGGATCTCCGGTGATTTGGATCACGACGAGTACGACTCCTTCAACCCGTTCTCTTGAACGCTTCCGCATAGCGATCTACAAGGGTATGTAGATGCATTCTCCTTCCGTCGTTGCTGGTTTCTCCATAGATAGATCTTGGTGACACGTAGGAAAATTTTGAATTTCTGCTACGATCCCCAATAGTGGCATCATGAGCTAGGTCTATTGCGTAGATTCTATGCACGAGTAGAACACAAAGTAGTTGTGGGCGTTGATTTTGTTCAATATGCTTACCGTTACTTGTCCAATCTTGTTTCGATAGTATTGTGGGATGAAGCGGCCCGGACCGACCTTACACGTACTCTTACGTGAGACTGGTTCCACCGACTGACATGCACTAGTTGCATAAGGTGGCTAGCGGGTGTCTGTCTCTCCCACTTTAGTCGGATCGGATTTGATGAAAAGGGTCCTTATGAAGGGTAAATAGCAATTGGCATATCACGTTGTGGTTTTTTGCGTAGGTAAGAAACGTTCTTGCTAGAAACCCATAGCAGCCACGTAAAACATGCAAACAACAATTAGAGGACGTCTAACTTGTTTTTGCAGGGTATGCTATGTGATGTGATATGGCCAAAAGGATGTGATGTATGATATATGTGATGTATGAGATTGATCATGTTCTTGTAATAGGAATCACGACTTGCATGTCGATGAGTATGAAAACCGGCAGGAGCCATAGGAGTTGTCTTTATTTATTGTATGACCTGCGTGTCATTGAACAACTCCATGTAATTACTTTACTTTATTGCCAACGGGTAGCCATAGTAGTAGAAGTAATAAGTTGGCGAGACAACTTCATGGAGACACGATGATGGAGATCATGATGATGGAGATCATGGTGTCATGCCGGTGACAAGATGATCATGGAGCCCCAAGATGGAGATCAAAGGAGCTATATGATATTGGCCATATCATGTCACTATTATTTGATTGCATGTGTTGTTTATCATGTTTTTGCATCTTGTTTACTTAGAACGACGGTAGTAAATAAGATGATCCCTCATAATAATTTCAAGAAAGTGTTCCCCCTAACTGTGCACCGTTGCGACAGTTCGTTGTTTTGAAGCACCACATGATGATCGGGTGTGATAGATTCCAACATTCACATACAACGGGTGTAAGACAGATTTACACATGCAAACACTTAGGTTGACTTGACGAGCCTAGCATGTACAGACATGGCCTCGGAACACAGAAGACCGAAAGGTCGAACATGAGTCGTATAGAAGATACAATCAACATGAAGATGTTCACCGATGTTGACTAGTCCGTCTCACGTGATGATCGGACATGGCCTAGTTGACTCGAATCATGTAATCACTTAGACGACTAGAGGGATGTCTATCTGAGTGGGAGTTCATAAGATGAACTTAATTATCCTGAACATAGTCAAAAAGATCTTTGCAAATTATGTCGTAAGCTCGCGCTTTAGTTCCACTATTTAGATATGTTCCTAGAGAAAATATAGTTGAAAGTTGACAGTAGCAATTATGCGGACAGTAGAAAGCTTATGTCCTTAATGCACCGCTCAGTGTGCTGAACCCCAAACGTCGTTTGTGGATGTTACGAACATCGGACATACATGTTTAGATAACTACGTGATAGTTCAATTAAACGGTTTAGAGTTTAGGCACCAAAGACATTTTCGAAACGTCGCGGAACATATGAGATGTTTCGAGGGCTGAAATTGGGATTTCAGGCTCGTGCCCAGGTCAGGAAGTATGAGACCTCCGACGATTTTCTTAGCCTGCAAACTAAGGGAGAAAAGCTCAATCGTTGAGCTTGTGCTCAGATTGTCTGAGTGCCACAATCACTCGAATCGAGTGCGAGTTGATCTTCCAGAGATAGTGATGTTTCTCCAAAGTCATTGCCACCAAGCTGCTAGAGCTTCGTGATGAACTATAACATATCAGGGATAGATATGATGATCCTTGAAATATTCACGATGTTTGACACCGCGAAAGTAGAAATCAAGAAGGAGCACCAATTGTTGATGGTTAGTGAAACCACTAGTTTCAAGAAGGGCAAGGGCAAGAAGGGATGCTTCATGAAACGGCAAATCATCTGCTGCTCTAGTGGAGAAACCCAAGGTTGAACCCAAAACCGAGACTGAGTGCTTCTGTAATAAGGGAAACAGCCACTGGAGCAGAATTACCCTAGATACTTGGTAGATGAGAAGGCTGTCGATAGAAGTATATTGGATATACATTATGTTAATGTGTACTTTACTAGTACTCCTAGTAGCACCAGGGTATTAAATACTGGTTCGGTTGCTAAGTGTTAGTAACTCGAAATAAAAGCTACGGAATAAACGGAAACTAGCTAAAGATGAGATGATGATATGTGTTGGAAGTATTTCCAAGGTTGATCAAATATCATACGCTCCCTCTACCATCAAGATTGGTGTTTGCGTTGAGCATAGACATGATTGGATTATGTCTATCGCAATACGGTTATTCATTTAAGGAGAATAATGGTTACTCTCTTTATTTGAATAATACCTTCAATGGTCTTGCACCTAAAATGAATGGTTTATTGAATCTCGATCGTAGTGATACACATGTTCATGCCAAAAGATATAAGATAGTAATGATAGTACCACCTACTTGTGACACTGCCTCGTAAGTCATATTGGTATAAAACGCATGAAGAAGATCCATGTTGATGGATCTTTGGACTCACTCATTTTAAAAGGTTTGAGACATGCGAACCATGTCTATTGGTGTATATGCATGAGGAAACTCCATGCAAATGGACCGTTTGGACTCACTTGATTTTGAATCACTTGAGACATGCAAATCATACCACATGGGCAAGATTACTGAAAGCCTCATTTTCAGTAAAATGGAACTAGAAAGCAACTTGTTGGAAGTAATACATTTTGATGTGTGCAGTCCAATGAGTGCTGAGGCGTGTAGTGGATATCGTTATGTTCTTACTTCACAGATGATTTGAGTAGATGTTGAGTACATTTACTTGATGAATCACGAGTCTGAATTATTGAAAGGTTCAAGTAATTTCAAGGTGAAGTTGAAAGATCGTCGTGACAAGAGGATAAAATATCTATGATATGATCATAGAGATGAATATCTGAATTACGAGTTTGGCACAGAATTAAGATATTGTGGAAATTGTTTCACAACTAATACAGCCTGGAACACCATAGTGTGATGGTGTGTCCGAACATCATAACTGCACCCTATTGGATATGATGCATACCATGATGTCTCTTATCGAATTACCACGATAGTTTATGGGTTAGGCATTAGAGACAACCACATTCACTTTAAATAGGGCACCACGTAATTCCGATGAGATGACACCGTATGAACTATGGTTTAGAGAAACCTAAGATGTCATTTCTTAAAAGTTTGGGGCTGTGACGCTTATGTGAAAAAGTTTCAGGCTGATAAGCTTGAACCCAAAGCGGATAAATGCATCTTCATAGGACAGCCAAAACAGTTGGGTATACCTCCTGTCTCAGATCCGAAAGCAATAAGGGATTGTTTCTAGAATCGGGTCCTTTCTCGAGGGAAAGTTTCTCCCGAAAGAATTGAGTGGGAGGATGGTGGAGACTTGATGAGGTTATTGAACCATCTTTTCAACTAGTGTGTGGCAGGGCGCAGGAAGTTGTTCCTATGGCACGTACACCAATTGAAGTGGAAGCTTATGATAGTGATCATGAAACTTCAGATCAAGTCACTACCAAACCTCGTGGGATAACAAGGATGCGTACTACTTCAGAGTGGTACGTAATCCTGTCTTGGAAGTCATGTTGCTAGACAACAATGAACCTACGAGCTATGGAGAAGCAATGGTGGGCCTGAATTCCGATAAATGGCTCGAGGCCATAAAATCCGAGAAAGGATCCATGTATAAAAACAAAGTGTAGACTTTGGAAGAACTACTTGATGGTCGTAAGGCTGTTAGGTACATATGGATTTTAAAAGGAAGACGAACAATGATGGTAAGTATCACCATTAAGAAAGCTCGACTTTTCGTTAAGATATTTTCCGACAAGTTCAAGGAGTTGACTACGATGAGACTTTCTCACTCATAGCGATGCTAAGAGTCTGTTGGAATTATATTAGCGATTACTGCATTATTTATGAAATCTTGCAGATAGGATGTCAAAACATTGTTTCCTTGACGATTTTCTTGAGGAAAGGTTGTATGTGATACAACCGGAAGGTTTTGTCAATCCTGAAAGATGCTAATAAGTATGCAAAGCTCCAGCAATCCTTCTAAGGACTGGAGTAAGCATCTCGGAGTTGGAATGTACGCTTTGATGAGATGATCAAAGATTTTGGGTGTATACAAAGTTTATGAGAAACTTGTATTTCCAAAGAAGTGAGTGGGAGCACTATAGAATTTCTGATGAGTATATGTTGTTGACATATTATGGATCAAAAATGACGTAGGATTTCTGGAAAGCATATAGGGTTATTTGAAAGTGTTTTTCAATGGAAAGGCTGGATTAAGCTACTTGAACATTGAGCATCAAGATCTATAAGGATAGATCAAAACACTTAATGGTACTTTCAAATGAGCACATACCTTGACATGATCTTGAAGGTGTTAAAGATGGATCAGTCCAAGAAGGAGTTCTTGCCTGAGTTGTAAGGTATGAAGTTAAGACTTAAAGCTCGACCACGGCAGAAGAAAGAGGAAGGACGAAGGTTGTCCCCTATGCTTTTGTCATAGGCTCTATACGGTATGCCATGCTAAGTACCGCACCTGATGTGTGCCTTGCCACATGTCTGGCAAGAGGATACAAAGATGATCTAGGAGTAGATCACCAGATAGTGGTCAAAATTATCCTTAGAGGAATAAGGATATGTTTCTCGGTTATGGAGGTGATAAAGATTTCGACCTAAAGAGTTACATCGATGCAAGCTTTAACACCTATCCGAATGACTATGAGTAGCAAACCGGATACATATAGTGGAGCAACCATTTGGAATAGCTCCAAGTGGAGCGTGGAAGCAGCATTTATAATATGACCTAGAGATTTGCGAAGTAGATACGGATCTGAATGTTGCAGACCCATTGACTAAAACCTCTCTCACAAGCAAAACATGATCAAACCCAGAACTCATTGAGTCTTAATCACATGATGATGTGAACTAGTTTAGTGACACTAGTAAACTCTTTGGATGTTGGTCACATGGCGATGTGACCTGTGAGTGTTAATCACATGGCGATGTGAACTAGATTATTGACTCTAGTGCAAGTGGGAGACTATTGGAAATATGCCCTAGAGGCAATAATAAATTGGTTATTATTATATTTCCTTGTTCATGATAATCATTTATTATCCATGCTATAATTGTATTGATAGGAAACTCAGATACATGTGTGGATACATAGACAACACCATGTCCCTAGTAAGCCTCTAGTTGACTAGCTCGTTGATCAATAGATGGTTACGGTTTCCTGACCATGGACATTGGATGTCGTTGATAACGGGATCACATCATTAGGAGAATGATGTGATGGACAAGACCCAATCCTAAGCCTAGCACAAAGATCATGTAGTTCGTATGCTAAAGCTTTTTCTAATGTCAAGTATCATTTCCTTAGACCATGAGATTGTGCAACTCCCGGATACCGTAGGAATACTTTGGGTGTGCCAAACGTCACAACGTAACTGGGTGGCTATAAAGGTACACTACAGGTATCTCCGAAAGTGTTTGTTGGGTTGGCATGAATCGAGACTGGGATTTGTCACTCCGTGTAAACGGAGAGGTATCTCTGGGCCCACTCGGTAGGACATCATCATAATGTGCACAATGTGATCAAGGAGTTGATCACGGGATGATGTGTTACGGAACGAGTAAAAGAGACTTGCCGGTAACGAGATTGAACAAGGTATCAGGATACCGATGATAGACAAAGGGAATTGAATACGGGATTGATTGAATCCTCGACATCATGGTTCATCCGATGAGATCATCGTGGAACATGTGGGAGCCAACATGGGTATCCAGATCCCGCTGTTGGTTATTGACCGGAGAGTCATCTCGGTCATGTTTGCGTGTCTCCTGAACCCATAGGGTCTACACACTTAAGGTTCGGTGACGCTAGGGTTGTAGAGATATTAGTATGCGGTAACCCAAAAGTTGTTCGGAGTCCCGGATGAGATCCCAGACGTCACAAGGAGTTCCGGAATGGTCCGGAGGTAAAGATTTATATATGGGAAGTCCTATTTTGGCCACCGGAAAATGTTCGGGATTTTTCGGTATTGTGCCGGGAAGGTTCTAGAAGGTTCCGGAGTGGGGCCCACCTGCATGGGGGGACCCACATGAACGTGTGTAGTGGGGGCAAGGCCCCACACCCCTGGTCAAGGCGCACCAAGATCCCCCCTTAGAAGGAATAAGATCATATCCCGAAGGGATAAGATCAAGATCCCTAAAAAACGGGGATAACAATCGGTGGGGAAGGGAAATGATGGGATTTCTTTCCCCCACCTTTGCCAACGCCCCAATGGACTTGGAGGGCAAGAAACCAGCCCCTTCACCCCTATATATAGTGGGGAGGCACATGGGAACCGGTACCCTAGCCCCTGGCATCTCCCTCTCCCCTCGTAACACCTCTCTCTCTCTCTCGCTGAGCTTGGTGAAGCCCTGCCGAGATCCCCGCTGCTTCCAGCACCACGCCGTCGTGCTGCTGGATCTCCATCAACCTCTCCTTTCTCCTTGCTGGATCAAGAAGGAGGAGACGTCTCTCCCAATCGTACGTGTGTTGAACGCGGAGGTGCCGTCCGTTCGGCACTAGGATCTCCGGTGATTTGGATCACGACGAGTACGACTCCTTCAACCCGTTCTCTTGAACACTTCCGCATAGTGATCTACAATGGTATGTAGATGCATTCTCCTTCCCCTCGTTGCTGGTTTCTCCATAGATAGATCTTGGTGACACGTAGGAAAATTTTGAATTTCTGCTACGTTCCCCAACAGAGATACTGTTCGCATTGATCCGGAGGAAGTCGGTGAGGCCTGCATTCTTAGCCAATTCATAAAAATCATCATAAATCCCGGCTGCTCTCAAGAAATCATTGGAAGGCCATTCACACGGCCGAACCTCCGTGGTGCGAGGCAGATTGTATTTGGGCCTCTCTGCTTCTTCATTTTGCTTTTCCTTCGAGCTTCGGCTCGATGAGCCCCTCAAAAATCTCTTCATTATTTTCTGAAAAATTCTGAAATTTTTAGTAACTCCAAATAAAAGTAAACCAAACTCAACAAAATTGATAGCAACTACTCCTACAAGTGCCTAGAGCCTATATCATGCATTAGAACTACTTGGAACCATATAAATTTGACATGCAAGCTCAAGAACATGGTGTCCAAGGAAGGACAAATTTGTAATGAATAAAGCACTAGAACAAAAACTAACTGGACCAACGGAGGAGTCACATACCAAGGAACAATCCCCCCAAAGCAGTTTTGTGAGAGGTGCTTTCAGCAAGGATATCGAAAATCGCAGCAAAATGAGCTAGAACTCGTGCTTGAGCTGGATGGTGATTTTTGGGAGGAAGAAGAAGTGTGTGGGTGCAGGAATAAGTGGAGGGGAGCCACCGTGGGCCCACGAGGCAGGGGGTGTGTTCTCAGTGCCAGATATTCTCAAATATTCCATAAAAAATCATATTAAATTGGCAGGGCATTTGGAGAACTTTTATTTTCGGGGTATTTTTATATTGCATGGATAATTCAGAAAACTAACAGAAAATACTATTTTTACTTTATTTCAACTAAATAACAGAAAGTAAAAGGAGCGTACAGAAGGTTGTCCTTTCTAACTTCATCCATCTCATGCTCATCAAAAAGAATCCACTAACAAGGTTGATCAAGTCTTGTTAACAAACTCATTTCGAGTAACATGAAACCGGAGAAATTTCGAATGACACTATGTTACCTCAACGGGGATATGCACATCCCCAATAATAAGAATATCATATTTCTTCTTGACAATAGGAAGAGGAAATTCAGAACCTCCAAAAATAATCGATGGAATTTTTCCAATAGAATTGATACTGTGGACTTGAGGTTGTTTCCTCGGAAAGTGTACGTATGCTCATTACCATTAACATGAAAAGTGACATTGCCTTTGGTGCAATCAATAACAGCACCTGCAGTATTCAAAAAGGGTCTTGCAAGAATAATAGACATACTATCATCCTCGGGAATATCAAGAATAACAAAGTCTGTTAAAATAGTAACGTTCGCAACCACAACAGGCACATCCTCACAAATACCGACAGGTATAGCAGTTGATTTATCACCATTTGCAAAGATATTTCAGTAGGTGTCAACTTATTCAAATCAAGTCTACGATATAAAGAGAGAGGCATAACACTAACACCGGCTCCAAGATCACATAAAGCAGTTTTAACATAGTTTCTTTTAATGGAGCATGGTATAGTTGGTACTCCGGGATCTCCTAGTTTCTTAGGTATTCCACCTTTAAAAGTATAATTAGCAAGCATGGTGAAAATTTCAGCTTCCGGTATCTTTCTTTTATTAGTAACAATATCTTTCATGTACTTAGCATAAGGATTCATTTTAAGCATCAGTCAAAGGCATACGCAAAAAGATAGGTCTAATCATTTCAGCAAAGCGCTCAAAATGCTCATCATCCTTTTTATTGGATGTCTTAGGAGGAAAAGGCATGGGTTTCTGAACCCAAGGCTCTCTTTCCTTACCATGTTTCCTAGCAACAAAGTCTCTCTTATCATAACGTTGATTCTTTGATTGTGGGTTATCAAGATCAACAGCAGGTTCAGCTTCTACATCATTGTCATTACTAGGTTGAGCATCAACATGAACATCATTATTAACATTATCACTAGGTTCATGCTCATTACCAGATTGTGTTTCAGCATCAGAAATAGAGATATCATGGGGATTCTCAGGGGTGTCAATAACAGGTTCACTAGAAGCATGCAAAGTCCTATCATTTTTCTTTTTCTTCCTCTTGGAAGGACTAGGTGCATCAATATCATTTCTCTGAGAATCTTGCTCAATTCTCTTATGATGGCCCTCAGGATACAAAGGTTCCTGGGTCATTTTACCACCTCTAGTCATAACTCTAACAACATTATCATTTTTCTTACTATTTAATTCGTTGAGCAAATCATTCTAAGCTTTAAGTACTTGATCTACTTGAGTGGTAACCATAGAAGCATGTTTACTAATGAGTTTAAGTTCACCTTTAACTCTAGACATATAATCACCCCAAGTGTTCAATCATATAAGCATTTTGCTTCAGTTGTCTACCAAAATAAGCATTGAAGTCTTCTTTTTTAACCATAAAGTTATCAAACTCATCCAATCATTGGCTAGCAAACTTAGTAGGAGGGATTTCAGCTTTATCATATCTATATAGAGAATTTACCTTTACTACCTGTGTCGGGTTATCAAGACCATGTGTTTCTTCAAGAGGTGATGGATTAAAACCATATATTTCTTCAATAGGCGGTAAATTAAGACCATGTATCTCTTCAATGAGAGGTAAATTCTTAACATCTTCAGCTTTAATACCCTTTTCTTTCATGGATTTCTTTGCCTCTTGCATATCTTCAGGACTAAGAAATAGAACACCCCTTTTCTTCGGAGTTGGATTAGGAATAGGCTGTAACATCCCAAATTTTCAATTTGGAATGTTATTCATAGATCATTCTTGCATATCATGTTTTATTGCATTTCTTCTCGCGATCCTTGAAATCCTAAGCAACTCAAGGACCCTTGGAGAGAGTTGGGTATTTCCCTGGTTTTCAAATTTGATTTTATCAAATTTTGAAACGAGGATTTTGGTTTTAATTATTTTTCTCTCCAAAAATATTTCATATTAATATATGAGAGGAGATAATATGACTTCTCCAAAATAAATGAAATATTGGAGGAAAAATATTCAAATCAAATTTTTTGCTTTTATTTGGATTTTAGTGCAATTTTATTTGAACTCGAAAAATTCCACGTTTTCAAATTTTGCATTTTAGGGCCAAGAAAATGTTCATCTCGTTCTAAATATTTTATTTAGACGGAGAAAATTTGTTTTGGCATTTTTAGAATTTTATTTTATTTTCTAGGACTTTTTTTAGTTTTGGCGGAATTATTTAAAAAAATGCGCCAAGGCCTAGCTGGGCTGAAGCCCAGCGCCGGCCCACCTCGCCCCGCGCCGCCGTCTCCTAGCGGGAGACCGCCGCCAAACCGGAGTCCGGCTCGGACTCCGTTTCCCGCGCCGTGCCCCCTTCCCAAGGCACCACCCCCTCCTTAAAAGTCGCGCCCCGCCACCTTGGGAGCTGCTGACCCCGCCGCCGCAAGCCGCCCCGCCGCCCGTCGCCGCTGCCGCGCCGCCTCGCCGTGAGCCGCCGCCGCCGCCCCGCGTTGTGCCGCCCCTCGCCAGAGCCGTCGTCGTGCCGGACCTCCCCAGAGGTTAGCGCCGTTCGTTTTTTTTAGAAAACCGATTCGGTTTTTGTTAGAAAACCCTACTCGTTTTTTTCGGTTTTTCTTTTTAGCGGACGTTCGTCCGGATGTTCGTTTTAACGAACTGTTTTCATCCGTTAGTTACAAATAACGAATGCTCGTTCGTTAGCCTGTTCGTCAGTTTTCTTTTATTGGATTCATCCGCGATTATTTCTGATCGCGATTTCTGATCCGATTTTCGTTCTAGTTTAACTTTTCGCTCGTTAGTTGGAATCAGGCGATTCAAGCGCCTAGATCTTCGTCTCGAGACTCTATTTTCGTTTAACCAACTTGCACAAGTTTTTTCTACTGTAAAATTTGACCTAGGTCCAGATTAGTAAACGGATCTTGTTTCTTTCGCCGTTTGAGTTTTGTTGCTCCGTTTGATTCGATTCTTTTTGCAAACCGGAGTTCTTAAGTTGAACTTTCTAGTTAGATCTTCTTATTTGATATTTACCCTTGTTTTCTTTGCTTGATTGCTTATGTATGCTATTGTTTGTTTGCGATAGAACACCCCGAGTGCGAAGCGTGCTACTACGCATCCTTAGGTTTTCTGGATCATCAACTAGGCAAGTAACACTTTGATCATACCCCTTTATCACCCAGTTTTTATGCATTAGATCCAATCCTCAAACATTGCATGGTTAGGATGTCATTAACATGTGGGTTGGGAAGTAGTTGATGAGGTAGAACCTATTACCATGTTACATTCAAACCCTTGGGAGTTACTTCTTCGCGTTGCTTATATTGTTATGCTATGCTCATAGACGTGGTTTGGGTGAGTGAAATCCATGACAGATGTGAGATTGATAATTAATGGTTCAAATTAAGGTGGCAACTTGAATACACATCTGGGTGGATTGAGGCACCTGGAGTACCCAGTGTTGCCTGTATTTTTTGGAAATCCCGGAGTACCCATGTGATCTTCCTATGGACCGCCACCCAGGCTCAAAGGGAACTGAGATTATTCATGCTAGAAACTTCTGTGTGCAGCCACAAGCTATTATGGGTTCTGGCATAGTTGAGTAAGTTATGTGAAGCTCTTGAAGAGGTGGATCAGCAGGTAGTGGGATTGTAGGTTTGGTATGGTCTGCCCGGAGTAGAGAGTTAATGTTTCTGAAAGACTGTGTCTTGGTCATCCGTTTCTCAAACACCATGTAGTGCGAGAAATTCAACGGAGGAGATCAAGTCTTGTGGGGAAAAGTGTGCAAATCTCTGCAAAGTGTATAAACTAATCATGGTTAGCCGTGTCCCGGGTTATGGACAATCTTGAGTATCTAGTACTTGGAGTATCTTAAGTATCTCATCACTCTAAATTAATATTGTTGGGTTGATAATTACCTTAATTGGGATTGAGTTGGAGGAACCTTCTCAATGATGTTTCAACTACCATGATAGTTAAATTAAAAATATATTCCTTTGTTGTAGGAAAAAATTGGCTTTTCGCAAAACTATAACCATAGAGCTTTCCACCAGCCAAATATGCATGTAGTGATAACATTATTCTGTTCTTGCTCTACTGTGTTATTTTGCCAGCATATTCCATGTGCTGACCCATTTTCGGGCTGCAACATATTATGTTGCAGACTTTTCAGACGAGGAGTAAGGTTCGTTAGGTCATTGCCGTGTAGCTCAGCTATGCCGTTGGAGTTGATGGACTCACTTTATCTTCCAAGCCTTCCGCTGTCATCGTATTAGATGGCCTTAAGCCATATTTATTGTAATAAGTTCTCTTTGCAGGCTTTCAATGTAATAAGTGTGTGATTGCTACTCTGTTATAAATCCTCGAGTACTGTGTTTGTCAGCATTACCGATCCAGGGATGACACTGAAGCACAGAGACTTGACCGTTTGAGGTCGGGTCGCTACAAGATGGTATCAGAGCACATGCTGAGTGTAGGACACGACCACTAAGCCAAAGCCATAGATCACTATTCTCTTCTCATTTCTGACTCCTCTCCATTTTCTACTCTTCAGGATGGCGGATGCAAGGAACAAGTTTGCACAACCGGAGGAAGAATCAACTTTCGGACGACACCTAAAGGAAGTCACTAGGTACCTGAATATAGGAATACCAAGCTTCACCAGGACCTACAACGCCACTTTACCAGAAGAGGAGTGATGGATGATTCAAGTTCAAGTTCCAGGAAGGACCTTCACGCGAGTCACTAAACCCATAGAGTTTTCCTTCGATGCACCAACCCGGAGTTTAGGAAAGAGTATGGCAGCTCACATCACCATGGGACGCATTGGAGAAGTTTATCAAAAGGAGCTTAAAGACACTCTCTACCAGATTTGTGGGCACTGAGATGAGCAATGGGAGATGATCAGCACCAGAAAGGATAGATCAATTGCAGCTTTCATTCAGGAACTAAACCAACACATTCGACGCCAGGAGAATCAGATGTGCGCAGGCATGATAGATCTGAAGAAGGCAATGACTAGGAGTGCAGAACTGGAGGAAGAACTCAAGGCTACCCGTGAAGATTATGAGGAGAAAATTGTCGTGCTAGTGGAAAAGAATGACGACCTGATTAAGAAGATCGGAATATTCATGGGAGACCCCACACCAGTAGAAGAAGACGAAGAACCCAAGGAGATTCGCCCGGAAGTCTACATCATCATCGACGACACTGACTTTGACCTAAGCGATGATGACTTTGAAGACGAAGCTGGAGCAGATATCATGGAGTCTGCAACCGAGGAATATTTCTAGTAGACCACCACATCAGTAGTAGTATTCCACCATCTAAATAGAGTAGTCCGAGCACTTTTGCGATAGTTAGACCGATTGTATGACTTGATTGATTGATTGAGTGAAATGTTTGTGTTTGTCTCATGTGCATATGGGTAGTGCTTTCTCATTAGACCTCATTATATTCTAATCTCTCCCCCCTAACCCATCAGATGCCTCTGATACGTGACCCCGGATTTGCATTCCCACAGGAGCTCACTCAGTTGATCCAGCAGCAGAATACCCTGATGCAGTTGTTAGTTCGGAACCAAGGCAACAACAATAACAATAATCCACACCACCAGTTGACAACTTAGCCCATTTTCTGAGGTTGCCGCCGCCGGTGTTTTCCAGTAGCACCGAGCCTATAGTAGCAGATGATTGGCTCCGCGGGATTGGAAGGGAGTTAACCACTGCAGGATGTACTGGTGCTGAGAAGGTGCGTTTTGCCGCACATCGGTTGGATGGACCAGCAGCATCATGGTGGGAGAATTACACTGTCACCTACCCTATAGCCACGGTGACATGGGACCAATTTCAGCAAGCTTTCCGTATAGCCCATGTCTCCACTAGAGCAATGAGTATGAAGAAGTGTGAGTTTCGCAACTTACGCCAGGGGAACCGTACTGTGGCTCAGTACGTGGATGAGTTTAGCAAGTTATCTCGCTATGCCCCTGATGATGTGGCCACAGATGCCGCAAAGCAGGAGAAGTTTATGGAAGGGCTGAATGATGAGATGAGTATGCAGTTGATGGTGGCAACATTCACCAACTACCAGGAGTTAGTAGATAAGGCTCTTATGATTGAAGGGAAGCAACAGCAGATTGAGAGCCGTAAGAGGAAGTGTGGACAAGGGAGATATACCTCAGGAGCTCAGTAGAAGCCTCGCCTAACCCCGAACTCGGGAGGACTTGTTCATAACCATGGAGGCCACACCCATAATGGAGGAAGTAACCATAATCATACTGGCACAAGGAATGGGAATGGGAATGGAGCAAGCAACAATCAGAACCGCCCAAATCCAGCCACACCCACCAAGAGGGACCTAAGCCATGTTACTTGTTTCAAGTGCAGGAAGACTGGACACTATGCCACGGAGTGCCCTAAAGGGAAGAATGGAAACGGAAACGGGAGCGTTGGGAAGAAGCCCAATCCATTCAACAAAGGACAAGTGAACCACGTTAACATGGAGGAGGTTGAAGAGCAGCCAGACGCGGTTATAGGTAAGTTTTTGGTTAACTCATTTACCGCTCTTGTTCTTTTGATACTGGTGCATCACATTCATACATATCAAGGGAATTCGTGGATAAGTTTAAACTACCGACCCAAACCCTTAGACCCCTCTGTTAGTAAGTTCACCTCGAGCAGAGTATATGGCTAGTCGATGGTGCGACCAGATACCCTTAACCATTGGTAGCCATGTTTTTTCGTCCGACCTAATTATCTTGGAGTCACAAGGATTGGATGTGATATTAGGAATGGACTGGATGTCAAAGTTAGGAGGAAACATTGACTGTGTTAGTAAGTCAATTTGTCTCACCACCCCGGAGGGAAAAAGGATCAAGTATATATCTAGGCATGCGCTAAGAAGTAGCCAAGTAAATACCCTCACGGGAGTTGTTCAGGAGGAAGTGCCTGTAGTAAAGGATTACCCGGATGTTTTCCCAGAGGAGTTACCAGGCATGCCACCAGATCGAGATATTGAGTTTTTGATAGAACTATTGCCAGGCACATGGCCAATATCCAAGAGACCCTATAGGATGCCCGCGAATGATCTAGAAGAGATTAAGAAACATATCAAGGAGTTATTGGAGAAATGATACATTCAACGGAGTTCATCACCATGGGGAGCTCTAGTGCTCTTGGTTGAGAAGAAGGATAAATCCCTAAGAATGGTTGTTGATTATCGAGCCTTGAATGAAGTGACGATTAAGAACAAGTACCCATTGCCGATGATCAATGATCTGCTTGACCAGCTGCAAGGAGCTAAGGTGTTTTCAAAGATCGATCTGCGATCAGGATATCATCAGTTGAAGATACGAGAGAAGGATATACCAAAGACAGCCTTCACCACACGGTACAGGCTATACGAATATACGGTCATGTCATTTGGACTGACTAACGCCCCTGCCTATTTCATGAGCATGATGAACAAAGTGTTCATGGAATATTTGGATAAGTTTGTTGTGGTGTTCATTGATGACATAATGGTATATTCAAAGAATGAAGAGGAACACAAGGAGCATTTGCATTTAGTTCTCGAGAAACTCAGGGAACTTCAGTTATATCCCAAGTTCAGCAAATGCGAGTTTTGGTTGAAAGAAGTCGGATTCCTTGGACATGTTATATTAGGAGAAGGTATAGCAGTAGATCCCACCAAGGTTCAGTCAGTCACTGAATGGTTGGCACCCACTTCAGCTAGCGAGATCCGCAGTTTTCTTGGACTCGCACGATACTACCGTAGATTCATTGAGAATTTTTCAAAGACTGCAAAGCCCATGACAGAATTATTGAAGAAGGATACCAAGCTTAAATGGATGGAAGATTGCGAGGCAAGTTTCCAGGAGCTGAAGAAATGTTTGACTACAGCCCCAGTGCTGACACTGCCGGATATACATAAGGATTTTCAAGTGTATTGCGACGCCTCTCGCTTAGGACTTGGAAGTGTGCTTATGCAGGACGGAAGAGTTGTTTCATATGCCTCGCGACAACTAAAACCACACGATTTGAATTATGCCACGCATGATTTGGAGCTGGCTACCGTAGTGCATGCGTTGAAGACTTGGAGACATTACCTTTTTGGAAACCATTGTGATGTGTGCACAGATCATAAGAGTTTGAAGTACATTTTCACCCAGAAGGAACTGAACCTTAGGCAGAGAAGATGGTTGGAGCTTATAAAGGATTATGACATGAAGCTTCATTATCATCCCGGAAAGGCCAATGTCATAGCAGACGCTTTGAGCCGGAAGAGCTATGCTAATACCCTAATAAGCACAGGATTGCCGAAGGAGTTAGCCGAGGATCTCGGGGAACTTCGATTGGAGATTGTTCCTAGAGGTTTTGTTGCAACAATGGAGGTGCAGTCTACATTGTTGGGAAAGATTAGAGAAGCTCAGAAGGATGACAAAGAGATTGCCGAGATAAAAGAGAAAATGAGCGAAGGAAAAGCCAAAGGTTTTCGTGAGGATGAGCATGACACCTTGTGGTTTGAGGACCGTGTTTATGTGCCCAATAACACAGAGATCAGGAAGTTAATACTTCAGGAGGCACATGACTCACCATACTCGATACACCCCAGAAACACCGAGATGTATTTGGATTTGAAGGAACGTTTCTGGTGGACAGGGATGAAGAAGGATATCGCCGAGTATGTGGCTGTATGTGATGTATGTTAGAGAGTGAAGGCAAAGCATCAAAAGCCAGCAGGATTGTTACAGCCTATGCCGATACCCGAATGGAAGTGGGATAAACTTGGCATGGATTTTATCACCGGATTGCCCAGGACCAAATCAGGATATGATTCTATATGGGTAGTAGTTGACCATTTGACCAAAGTGGCACATGTTATCCCAGTGAAAACAACTTATACCAGTGCAAAGTTGGCCAAGATATATATGACCAGGATCGTATGTCTGCATGGATGTAAGTGCATCTAGTGCCCCTTAGTGATTTTGGTCTATTGAAGACTTATAGGTTAAGGGACTAATGCGTTTGTGAGTGTACACAGGTCTATAAGTATATGAGGAGTTTGATATTTACAGAGAAAGTAGACCCCTAAAAATGAAGTTCTTCGACTGAAAACTTTGGATTTCTGAAGACTTTCTAAAGACTTTGAAAGTGAAGAAATTGGTGTGACCTTGAAGACTTGGTATTCATTCGGTTAACATGAAGCGTGAAGACTTTTGTTTTCGTAGTTTCATTTTCTCTTTCTTGAGTCATAGGAAACACCGTACTGTTAAAGGGGGTCGAGGAAATACTAAGGAAAAATTTCCATGTGATGCTCAACTCAAAATCCTACACCTACCAATCCCTTCGAGTGAAGCCATTGGAAATCTCATACAGTCCAGCCATATTCTTCAGTGACAGAGACGAAGTTCTTCTGGTCTCTGAGGAATTTGTTCTAACTGAGGAGTTAGGGATTTGACTGTGCGGATTACCTACACAGTGAGGAACATGATAGCCCTGAGGATTTTGCTACTCAAAATTCCGACCGTTGTTGTGCTATGAGCCAGCTATCCCAAAATATATATCCACCTAACGGTCATATCATTGAAGGGCATTTATGTCTTATCATGTCGGGCTGCTCCCTAGGCTATAAATAGCCGCCCCCTACAACCACTAGATGGTTGGCTGCTCCGAGAGAAACTGACACTTGTCATTTGAGAGCAACCCATCCTCCGAGGACTTTGAGAAAAAATCATCAAGTGAGGAAAACCCAAACCCAAACACCTACAAACCCCAAGTGATTGAGCATCACTGAAGAGATTGATCCTGCGTGGATCGGACGCTTGTTACCTTTGAAGACTGTGCTTCTTCCAGACGGTTAGGTGTCATGGTCTAGAGCATCCAAGAGGAATTGTGGATTGCCGAATGACCAAGTTTGTGAAGGTTCGGAAGTCACCTGAAGACTTACCATGAGTGATTGGGCGAGGTCTGTGTGACCTTAGTTCAAGGAGAATACGGTGAGGACATGGTGTCCTGAGCTGCGTGTTCATGACTAGGTGTCCGGGACTGTGTGTCCTCGAGTTTAAATACTCAGCCGCTCCAACCAGATGTACAACTGAGACAGCAGTTGGAACTGGTTTACCAAATCATTGTCTTCACCAAGCTTACTGGTTCTATTTCCTCAACTCTTTCATTTCCTCATAACTGTGTTGTGTTATTGTTCATATTTGTGCTTGGAGACTTTGACTGAAGATTTTCTCAATTTCCACAGTTCAATTTCTTCACTCTGATTGTCTTCATCCTGTGTTTTCCTGTGCTTACGATTTCTATACTATGTGCCTGTCTTCATTTCGTCATGATGACTATGCTTGTGTTCTGTTATGTTTACTTTTGAGTACTTATTCCGCTGCTAGGAGTTCTTCGCTAAGGAATTTCCTCACCTGCAAATTCCTCAGTGAGGGATTCATAAAAATCACCTATTCACCCCCCTCTAGTCGATATAACGCACTTTCAATTGGTATCAGAGCAAGGTACTCCCTTGTTCTATGTGATTTTGGTTTAACCGCCTAGAGTTTAGTTATGTCGACCACAGGTATGAAGAAAGTGACATGCCCCATCTTTGACGGTCACGGGTATCCCATGTGGAAGGCCATGATGAAGAAGCGCCTCATGGCAATGAACATCGAGCTATGGACCGTCACTGAGATTGGTCTGACCGATCTGTGCAAGATGGCGGAAGCATATGACATTCGCAAGTACACTCTTCTCAACCTCACGGCGAAGGATGTCATCTGGTCCAGTCTGTCTCAAAATCAGTTCAGGAATATCATGCATCTCGATCATGCAAAGCTTATCTGGGACCGTCTCTCTGAGGTCTATGAAGGTCATCGTACCTGTCATGATCCTTGGTTTGAGGACTTCAAGGAATCTCTCAGAGCGATGACATTCGAACCAGAATCATCATCTTCTGCATCATGCCTTATGGCAAAAGATGCTAAGGTAACTGAATGCTACCTATCCGAGTCTAGTGATGATGAATCTGATGATGAATTTGGACCCAGCTATGTCAAACTTGCTTCCCTTGCCACTAAACAACAAAGAGCTTTGGAAAAAGTTCAATACATGCTAAATAAGAGCGATGATATGTTGGGTGAAGAAATGGATCGGTCAAAAGCTTTGGATGAAAGTCTTCAGAGACTTCATACTAAGTATGACACCCTTCAATATCATCATAACACTCTCTTATCTGATCATGAGAAGCTTTCTTATGAATTTCTTCAAAGAAAGCAAGACCTTGAAAAGCTAAGAGTGAGTTATGAAGATCTTCAGAAGGAGCGATTCATTACTTGCTCAACAAATCAGCGCTTCTCAGGAAGAATTTGTTCCTCCTTGTTTGAAATGCATTGAACGTGAATCTGCTAATTCTTCACCTGAATGTTCAAATGCTTCTAATGCTACAAATTCTTCACCTGCCTCTGCTATCACTAATTCCTCATCTGAGGACATTGCTAGTATCACTGACGATGCAGGGCTGAAGGAGTTGTACATGACAGGCATGTACAAAAGTCTCAAAGGGCATCAGACTCTTTGTGATGTGCTTAAAAAGCAGATCCTCAACATGAACCCTATGAAAGAGGGTATTGCCTTTGAGAGGAAACTCAATGCTGATGGTACATATTGGAAGCCTGAGTAGTACCCCAAAACTACATGGGTTGCTGCAAAGGGACCTCCAGTTGATCCATCTAACTTATCTGGATTTGCATGTGAATTTCCTCATTCTGATGATGAGTCATTTGACTCCAACTATAAACTATTCAAAAATCAGAATGGTGAAGTATTTGCTAGATATGTTGGCACTAACTACAGGAATGGTCCCCTTATGAAGAACATCTGGGTTCCAAAAAGGTGCTTCGAAAGTCTTCAGGTGAATGTCCTCAGGACACCACCTATGAAGAATAGGAACCCCAGATCAAATTCTTCATATGGACCAAATTCCTCAAAACGATCAAAGTCCTCACATGAATATCATCGTGCTAACAACTCTGTTTCGCAGGGAAGAACTAAGGGCTATGAATATGAGCATTATTCTTCTAATCATCATGTTTCTAATCATCATGTTCATAAGTCCTCGAATAATTTCTCTGCTTATTCATATGCTTATCCTAACTCCTCTTATGTGAAACGAAATGGACTGGCTTCTATGCCATCTTTCTCGTATGGAGCTCGCAGAATGATGAACTCTTTGCCACCCCTTCAGATGTGGGTGGTGAAGAAAAAGAAGCAACCTCTTCTACAGGGTCAGGTCTCCAGACGTACGTAATCATCTGAAAAATTTGCTGGAGACCTGAGTATGCTTGAAAGGACGCAGGCTAATCATGAAGAAATGAACTTTCATTTCTCACGTCCTCATACTGCTTTATCTGTTCTTTTGCTTGATGAAATTGATCTGATGAATTGATGTCATATTCTTCACTGATGAAGTATATGAGTTCGTAAGTTGCACTAATTCATCTGCAAGATGATCAACCCGAAGCCACTGAGTGGGTCCTCGATAGTGGATGCACAAATCACATGACTGGTGACAAGAATCTATTGATGGATGCTCCATTATCTCCATCGCATCTGAAGCATATCATCTTTTCCGACAAAGGCAAAAGTCAGGTATTGGGTCTAGGTAAGGTTGCGATCACAAAGGATCGACACATGGACAAATTCATGCTTGTTGAGTCCTTAGGATACAACCTCATGTCTGTCTCAATGCTTTGCGATCTTGATATGGTTGTTGTCTTTGGCAAGTACCGTTGTGTTGTGCTTATGGAAGCTGACAATTCCAAAGTCTTCGAAGGCTTTAGGAGAGGAGACTTGTATATTGTTGATTTCTCTATAGGACCACAACCAGTCGTGTGCCTACTTGCAAAAGCTTCAGAAGGCTGGCTCTGGCATCGATGACTTGGTCATGCAGGCATGATGAATTTGCACACGCTTGCGAAGAAGAAGCATGTCATTGGCATTGAGAATGTCAAATTCCTCAAGGATCACTTATGCGGAGCCTGTGAAGCTGGAAAGATGACCAAGGCCAAGCATCCAGCGAAGACAATCATGACTACCACTCGACCGTTTGAATTGCTTCATATGGATATTTTTGGCCCTAATCATTATTCTGTTGTTACAAACGATGCATCTCTATATGGCTTTGTTATTGTTGATGATTACTCTCGATACACATGGGTACACATTGTTATTACAAACATGAAGTGCAGGAAGTCTTCAAACGATTTTCCTCGAGGGCTTCAACCAACTTTGGTGTGAAGATCAAGCACATTAGAAGTGACAATGGAACCGAGTTCAAGAATTCTGGTCTAGATGACTATCTTGATGAACTTGGTATTAATCATGAGTTTCTGCTCCTTATACTCCTCAGCAGAATGACGTCGTGGAGCGCAAGAACAGGACTCTTGCTGAGATGGCTTGCACTATGCTTGATGAATACAAAACGCCTCGTCGTTTATGGATGGAGGCAATTGATATTGCGTGCCACATCATCAACAGAGTATATCTTCACAAATTCGTCAAGAAGACTGCCTATGAACTCCTCACTGACAGAAACCCAATGTAAGTTATTTCAAAGTCTTCGGTGCTAAATGTTGGATTAGGGATCCTCATCACAACTCAAAATTTGCACCGAAAGCACATGAAGGTTTTATGCTTGGTTACGGAAAGGACTCGCACACCTACAGAGTCTTCAACAACGTTCTTCACAAGGTTGTTGAAACTGTAGATGTGCGGTTCGATGAAACTAATGGCTCGCAAAGAGAGCACCTGCCTACTATGATAGATGAACCAGCACCTGAGGAAACTATCAAGTTCAAGGCTACTAAGGATGTCATTCCTACTGAAGAATCTGCTGAAGAATTCATTCCAGAACATGAAGAACATCGAGCTAATGCACCTGAGAAAATACTGAAGAAAATGGTGCTGAAGAGAATGCTGATCAAATTCCTCAACGACAACCAGCTCCTCCTCGCATTGCAAAAGAAGTGCAAGTTGAAAAGATCATCAATGACATCAAAGCGCCAGGTCCTCTCACACGCTCAAAACCTTCACATTTATCTTAATTTTGTGAGCACTATGCTTTTGTCTCTATCACAGAGCCCACTAAGGTAGATGAAGCATTTCTGGAGCCTGAGTGGATTCAGGCCATGCAAGAAGAATTACATCAGTTCGAGCTCAACAATGTCTGGGAACTGGTCAAACGTCCATATCCTCGCAAGCACAATATCATTGGCACAAAGTGGATCTACCGCAACTAGCAAGATGAAAATGGCCTTGTGGTGAGGAATAAGGCACGGCTTGTAGCTCAAGGCTACACACAGGTTGAAGGAATTGATTTCAATGAAACTTTTGCACCTGTTGCTAGACTTGAGGCTATTCGCATATTACTTGCTTATGCTAACCATCATGATATCACTTTATATCAAATGGATGTGAAAAGTGCATTCCTCAATGGTAAGCTTGAGGAAGAAGTATATGTTGCTCAACCCCCAGGTTTTGAAGATCCAAAGAATCCTGACAAAGTCTTTAGACTCAACAAGGCCCTCTATGGCCTCAAGCAGGCCCCACGGGCGTGGTATGATACCTTGAAGGAATTCTTCATGAAGAAAGGCTTCAAACCCGGTTCACTCGACCCTACTCTTTTCACTAAATCTTATGATGGTGAATTGTTTGTGTGCCAAGTATATGTTAATGATATTATCTTTGGCTGTACTGACCAACGTTATAGTGATGAATTTGCCTACATGATGAGTGAAGAATATCAAATGTCTATGATGGGAGAATTAAAATTCTTCTTAGGTCTTCAAATTCGTCAACAATGCAATGGCATATTCATATCTCAGGAGAAATACCTCAAGGATGTACTGAGGAAATTCGGCATGCAAGATTGCAAAGGCGTCAAAATTCCTATGCCCACAAATGGCCATCTGTGCACTGATGAAAATGCTATTGACTTCGATCATAAGGTATACCGCTCCATGATTGGTTCTTTATTGTACTTATGTGCATCTAGGCCAGATATAATGCTTAGTGTTTGCATGTGTGCCCGATTTCAAGCTACACCGAAGGAATCACACCATAAGGCTGTGAAGCATATTCTTTGATATCTAGCTCACACACCAACACTTGGATTATGGTACCCCAAGGGCTCGGCTTTTGATCTCATTGGATATTCTGACTCTGACTATGCTGGTGATTGTGTTGACCGCAAGTCAACATCTGGTACATGTCATTTCCTCGGACGATCTTTGGTCCGTTGGTCCTCGAAGAAACAGAACTGTGTATCACTATCTACTGCTGAAGCCGAGTATATTGCCGCTGGTTCTTGTTGTGCTCAATTGCTATTGATGAAGCAAACTCTCAAGGACTACGGCATCAACATGAAGAATGTTCCTCTCTTCTGTGACAATGAGAGTGCCATCAAGATTGCTCACAACCCAGTTCAGCACTCGAAGACTAAGCACATTCAGATTCATCATCATTTTCTTCGTGATCATGCGTTGAAGGGCGACATTTCTATTGAGAATGTGAAGATTGAAGAACAGCTAGCCGATATCTTCACAAAGCCCTTGGATGAGAAGAGATTTAGCAAGTTGCGGTGTGAGCTAAATATCCTAGAATTTTCGAATGTTCTTTGAAAAGGACACTCATCCTAACACTTATGCAAAATTGATGACTTAGATGTGCAACACATGAAGAAACGTTTTTCTTCAATCAATGAAGAATAACACTCTAAGTGTGAAGAAAGTAATGAAGAATTTGATTCTCAGAACCCTGCGATAATTGTACGCGGTGTCTGAAATCATCATTCTTGTACGGTGGGTCACGCCACCACCAAAAGTAAAAATTCCTCAGTTGTTCAAATTCTTCAACTTTGCATTGTCTTCACTGTTTCTGTTGTTTTTCCTCATTGGCTATATATATATATATGAGTTTATGTCCTCTACAGCATTCACTTATGGCTACTTCTTCAAGTTGGTTTTTCTGCTAAGTGAATGTGATCGGACCCTTCCCCCTCTATGCTATACTAAACCCAATCTATTAACAAATTCTTCATGTGCATTCTATTTGAAACTCGTTCAAAATCTTCACTGTGTCCTTGTCAGCTGAAGAAATTGCGAACGAAACTTTTAACTTATCTTATCCAATTTTCGCCTTTGCCGCTTAAACCGTTCCGCATCCCACGACATACTTATCCACTCACCCACGATCTAACATGATCTCCAGTTCTCAGTACATGGGTGACACATGTCATGCGAATGAGAAGGGTCAGGGGCACGTTCATCCAAATTCTTCGGGCGAACGGTTTTCACCATGGCTATAAATACCCCTCTCCGCTTCCTCACTTCTTTTACTCCGCTCGACCTCTCTCCAGCTCGAGCTTCTCAAACCCTAGCGCCGCCGCTACTTCATCGTCGCTGGTGAGGAAGAGCTTCACTGCCTCGACCTCGTCGATGCCGTACTCGCGCCGGCCGTAGAAATCTTCACTCCGCCGCCGCCGTATTTGTCTTCCTCTGCCAAGTTAGGGCGTGGAAGATCCGCACTTACAAACTTCACATCTCCTCACTCCAGTTCATTGTGTTCTTTGTTCAGGGTAATTAAAAGTTACTTTTACTACCCTCGTTGATTCGAATGATTATCTACAAAATCTTCAAAGGTGTATTTCTTCATATCTTCACACACTAAAACACCTCTCATATCATTTGTTCTTGATTCATTTCTCTAAGCTGCGAATTTCTCTTCAAGATTCCTCAATTGTGCAGATTTCTGATCTGTACAACTTTGGAACCTAGGACTAAGAACGCTTAGTGAAATTCTTCAAGACTTATCTGGTCAAATTCCTCAAACTTGTTCTTTATAAAACCTTCTGAGAACGCATATGACCTCTCCAAATTCCTCGCAACTATACTCTATTCATAGGTACTCATGTCAGTTACTGAATCTCTAGGTTCTCATCAACTTAACTCATTTGCAGCGTTCCTCGAAGAAAAGCTGCATACTTCTTCAGAGAATTCAATTGTTCAGATTCCTCAACTGAAGAAAATGGCTGACGGTAAGAAGCCACAGAAAGGAGGAAAGAGGGCTGAGGTCAACACAGCGTTTGAGATCCCTGATGATATATATGCTAGGTACTGCACACCTCACGAGGAAGACAAAAATCAGCGCAAGGTGCGCATTCAGAAGATAGAGAGGAGATGGGCAAGAGAGTGGAGGGAGTACACGTATGTTACTCCCAAATACATGAAGAAATTCGCACTCAATCCTCCATGCCCAAGACCTCCATTCGCACCTGGCCAAATAGCTGATCCCACCAGCCTCAAGCGCGGTGTGGATTATCCTGATGAATGGGCAAAGCACCAAGCCAAGCTGGCCAGGCAAGCCAGAGAAGCAGTGAGGAAATTCAATGAAGACTCTACTGCTGCTGCTGCCACTAAGGCCTCTGCTGTCAAGCCGAAGAAGGCTATGTCAAAGAAGCCTGTGTGTAAGCCAAGTGCTTCACAAATAGTGCCCTCAAGGCCAAGTTCCTCAGCAATGCCCTCACGGCCAGAATCTTCAAAGCCATCAAGGCCAACTTCTCATGTTGCTCCTGTTCCTCCCAAATCCTCAGCTCCTCACAAGTCCTCAGCTGCTCCGACAAAGTCCTCTACACCTGTGCATCTCACCACGTGTCAAAGGACCACAGGCGTCTCAATTGCCTTAGGAGCTTCAGCTAGTTCCTCAGCTGCACCAAATTCTTCAATGGGACCCTCTCTACTGAAGACTAAGGCCACTGCTGGACAAGGTCCTCGCCCAAGTCCTCAGAAGAAGCAGGTCGCCTTCCAAGTGCCATCTGAAGAAGACGAAGATGATGATGATGAACTTGCTGAAATCATCAGAGATAGGCAAGTCAGGGCCGCTAGAGCCAAAGGAACAAATGTGCCACTGCTTTTGGATCCCAAGTTGATCCTCGAATATATTGATGTTGCCTGACTTCAAGCTAACTCCTGGCCAAAGTCACATGCTGACCCATTTCATTCAAGAAGAAAAATGGAAATTTGAGAAGGTCAGGCGGATCAAGAAAGCGCAGTACAAGAAGGAGCGCTATCTGAAGAAAAACGTTATCTCTATGATAACTGAAGAACTTGTCACTGTTCAAACTGAGATCAAGAAACTCATTGATGAATTTGACGCATACCGCGCTGACTGGCTTGGAGCCAGGGTGCGCTTTGTGAAACTTGCGGATAACTTCACCTCAAATGTTGCAGTCCCAACGCAACAGGAAGTTCCTTAGGCTGAAGCATCTGCTCAGCCAACTGAAGAACATGCCAGCACCGCTGATGAAAATCAGGCTGCTGAAGAAAATGTGAGTTCCAGGGCTGATGACTGCATTCCAGCCGCTGAAAAAATTGCCAGGGCATCCACTAGTGGTGCGCCTGAAGAAAATGAAGAAATCAGGACAACTGCATCAGTTGTGCCTGAAGAAAATCAACTAGATTCCTCTGCTCCTCCTACACCTACACCAACTCCGATCCTTCCATCTGCATCAGATGTGAAGAAGACCAAGGCTACAGAGCATGCAGCAGTGAAGAAAAGGAAAGCATCAGCTGCTTTAGATTCTTCAACTCCGAAGAAGATGAAGCCTATGACAAGTTCATTTGCAAATCCAATTGATGTTGTTCCAATCTCAACCATGCCATCGAAGGACCTTGTTCCTTTTGGTGAAGAATATGAGATCCCTAGCGGATCTGATGAAGAAAATCATTTTGATGCTTCGTCAGAGCAGATTGATGAAGAAATTGAAGTGGATGAGATCCATTCAACACCTGTCATTTCCTCGCCTCTGCCTCAGTTCACTGCTGAAGAAGCTGACATTGAACAAATGGAAGATGAAGATGTGGATGTTGGCTGCTCCACACCGGAGATGACTGATGAATTCTAGGAAAGTCAGCATTCAAACACTCGAATGTTCACACCATTGCAGCAAATACCTCAGTCCCCCGCACAAACTGTTCAAATGGGCTCTGAAGAAACTCACCCCACTTCATGTGTATGTGAAGAAATTCCAGCCACTAGTGCTGAAGAAACTGCTGCTGCTGAACATCTGAAGATGCAGACTGCCACTGAAGAGGAACCAGAAATTCCTCAGCCTGAAGAACCTGTGATTGAGATTCCTGAGGTCGTGATGCAACTCACTAACACTCCTCTACCCAAGCCAAATGATCCATTCTCCAGGAAGCAAAAATTCAAGGCTGATGATTTCTTCGGCGAGCACATATTCTTCGAAGACTACAACCCTTATAACTCTGCTCGCATTAGGAAGAGGTGTTTCTGGACAGCCAGCCAAGCCAATTTCTATTCCTCAGTGTTGTTCAACAAAAACAAAATCTTCTACCATGAGCTCATTCCTCACGTGGATATGGAATCTCTGCCGTGCTTCATGCCAGTCCTCAGTGTTCTTCACAACGCTGGACTATTAAACTTCTGTTCTGACATCTGCGATTGGAATGAAGAACTGATTCTTCAATTTTATGCGACGATGCACATCACAGGAGACTGAAGATGTGAATTCATGGGTGCTGGACTGGTTGTCTGAGAACACTCACTACACAGCACCGGCTACTGAATTGCTTCGTGCCTTACCACTCAGTCCTCCCCTTGAAGAAGCTCGTTGCATTTACAGTGAACCTGAGCTTACAAATCACTACATGCAAGTTCTGATGAAACCTTTGAAGCCAGGTCAGGCCCCACGAACCAAATTCCTCGTGAAGGAATTACTATAGGTGCCCAGAACTGTCTATCGCATTCTAACGAGGACAATGAGTCTCATCAAAGACCACGACTCATCTGATGAGCAAATTGTTGGCATCATGAAGAATCTGGTATTCAATATCGTTCATGGCATTCCCGTCAATTATCATGATTTCTTCATGAGGACTCTGGCAAATGTCGCACTTTCCCTATTTGAGCTGAAGCCTTATGCACCTTGGATTATGAGATTCCTTAGGACAAGATCTTCACTCAACTGCAAAGCTGATTTTTAGAATCACCTCAGCTACTTGCCCCCGATTGAAGTCCTCAAGCAGACCTATTCGTCAGTTGATGAAAAGGGCAAGGCACCAGCTGTTATAGATGAAGGCTTTCATCCATTGGATGGACAGTTTCGCAAAGCTGCATCTTATTCCACCAATGATGACTCTGCCACACATGACTCTGTCAATGCACCCAAGTCTACTCCTCAAGCCACAGCTCCACGTGTGATGACTGACCGTGAGCTACTTCTTAGTCTTCACCAGAAGGTGGATCGAAATCATAAATGGGTTAAGCGTCAGTTTGGTTCATTTCTTCACTACATGACTGCTACGCACAATGCAGTGAAGAAAAACCATTACTACCTCCAAGAAGTTTTCGGTCGCACCTGGGCCATTCTGTCACATCTGAATGGTGAAGAAGATCTGAAGAAAATGGGTCTCAAGGAAGATTTTGACTGGTCTGCACCTCCACCGAAGAAATTCAAGAAGGTCAAGGTTCCTTCCTTGGTGGCCAGTTCATATTCTTCATCGCGCGACACCGATGAGAATGAAGACTTGGATGACACTGCGGCAGGCCCTTCCACAACAAACGACCCCAACAACGCTATCGCTCCTTCATCAACTTGATATTCTTCAGGGGTGTTAGTCCTCATATTCGATCCTTTTGGTCATTTGATGACAAAGGGGGAGAATTTTGAGTTAGTCTTCAAGTGGGTCTTTCTATATGGGCGTTTTTTTGTTAAGTTACAACTCTCGTTCTTCTGAGACTTTATTGGATCGAGTTGTAAACTTAAATCCGATGGTGCTCTGATACTTTTAATTTGTTTTTCTGCATGCTTATTCCTCATATATGCTAGTGCACGCATGCTGAATTACATCAGTCACCATATTTCATCATGCATTTCAAATTCTTCATTATGATATGTCAAATGCGTGTATGAATTACAAGATATAGGGGGAGATCTCCATGATTCTACTCTTCAAGTGTGCAATGCTTCAAAAGCAAATACCTCACCATGCACATATTCACGGGGAGTTCTTCTATATCTTGCAATCAAATTCCTCAATATCAGTATTTACACTTCATATGTTTATCCCCGTTGAAAACTTAACCTATATTGTCATCAATCACCAAAAAGGGGGAGATTGTAAGTGCATCTAGTGCCCTTAGTGATTTTGGTGTATTGAAGACTTATAGGTTAAGGGACTAATGCGTTTGTGAGTGTACACATGTCTATAAGTATATGAGGAGTTTGATATTTACAAAGAAAGTCGGCCCCTAAAAATGAAGTTCCTCGACTGAAGACTTTTGATTTCTGAAGACTTTTTGAATACTCTGAAAGTGAAGAAATTGGTGTGACCTTGAAGACTTGGTATTCATTCGGTTAACATGAAGCGTGAAGACTTTTGTTTTCGTAGTTTCATTTTCTCTTTCTTGAGTCATAGGAAACACCGTACTGTTAAAGGGGGTCGAGGAAATACTAAGGAAAAATTTCCATGTGATGCTCAACTCAAAATCCTACACCTACCAATCCCTTCGAGTGAAGCCATTGGAAATCTCATACAGTCCAGTCATATTCTTCAGTGACAGAGACGAAGTTCTTCTGGTCTCTGAGGAATTTGTTCTGACTGAGGAGTTAGGAATTCGCCAGTGCAGATTACCTACACAGTGAGGAACATGATAGCCCTGAGGATTTTGCTACTCAAAATTCCGACCGTTGCTATGCTATGAGCCAGCTGTCCCAAAATATCTATCCACCTAACGGTCATATCACTGAAGGGCATTTATGTCTTATCATGTCGTGCTGCTCCCTAGGGTATAAATAGCCGCCTCCTATAACCACTAGATGGCTGGCTGCTCCGAGAGAAACTGACACTTGTCATTTGAGACCAACCCATCCTCTAAGGACTTTGAGCAAAAATCATCAAGTGAGGAAAACCCAAACCTAAACACCTACAAACCCCAAGTGATTGAGCATCACTGAAGAGATTGATCCTGCGTGGATCTGACGCTTGTTACCTTTGAAGACTGTGCTTCTTCCAGACGGTTAGGCATCATGGTCTAGAGCATCCAAGAGGAATTGTGGATCGCCGAGTGACCAAGTTTGTGAAGGTTAGGAAGTCACCTGAAGACTTACCACGAGTGATTGGGCGAGGTCTGTGTGACCTTAGTTCAAGGAGAATACGGTGAGGACTTGGTGTCCTGAGCTGCGTGTTCAGGACTGGGTGTCCGGGACTGTGTTTCCTCGAGTTTAAATACTCAGCCGCTCCAACCAGATGTACAACTGAGACAACAGTTGGAACTGGTCTACCAGATCATTGTCTTCACCAAGCTTACTGGTTCTATTTCGTCAACTCTTTCATTTCCTCATAATTGTGTTGTGTGATTGTTCATATATGTGCTTGAAGACTTTGACTGAAGATTTTCTCAATTTCCTCAGTTCAATTCTTCACTCTGTTTGTCTTCATCCTGTGTTTTCATGTGCTTACGCTTTCTGTACTCTGTGCCTGTCTTCATTTCATCATGATGACTATGCTTGTGTTCTGTTATGTTTACTTTTGAGTACTTATTCTGCTGCTAGGAGTTCTTCGCTAAGGTTTCCTCACCTGCAAATTCCTTAGTGAAGAATTCATAAAAATCTCCTATTCACCCCCCTCTAGTCGATATAACGCACTTTCAATGGAGTTCCGAGGACCATCGTATCGGATAGAGGGACACAGTTTACCTCAAAGTTTTGGCATTAGCTGCATCAGACTTTGGGAACAAGATTGGAGTTCAGTACAACATTTCACCCGCAAACGGATGGATAGACCAAGAGAATCAATCAGATTCTAGAGGACATGTTGAGAGCCTGTGCGCTAGATTATGGATCTAGTTGGGATGACAATCTGCCTTACGCAGAGTTCTCATACAATAATAGTTACCAAGCCAGTTTGAAGATGGCACCATTTGAATCCCTGTATGGGCAAAGGTGCAGAACACCGTTGATGTGGGATGAAGTCGGAGACCGACAGTTGTTTGGACCAAACTTGATCAAAGAGTCTGAGAAGAAGGTTAAACTGATCCGGGATAGAATGAAGATAGCTCAGTCCAGACAGAAGAGTTATGCAGATTCGAAACGCAAGGAGGTAACCTATGAAATTGGAGATCGAGCATATCTGCGAGTATCGCCTTTGCGAGGAGTGAAATGTTTTGGAGTTAAGGGAAAGTTAGTCCCGAGATTTGTAGGACCATATCGTGTTTGGAACGGATGGGGGAAGTTGCCTACAAGTTGGAGTTACCTGAAGGACTGTCAGGAGTTCCCGATGTGTTTCACGTTTCCCACTTGAAGAAGTGTCATGCTGAGATGGCCGATATACCGCTAAGAGATACCGTACCCTTGGAGGTGATTCAGCTGAACAATGACTTGACTTATGAGGAGAAGCCAGTCAAGATTTTGGAGTTTGCCAGTCGAGTCGCCCGCAGCAAGGTCATCAAGTTTTGCAGAGTTCAGTGGGGCCACCATACCGAGGACGAAGCCACATGGGAACGAGAGGATGATCTCCGCAAGGACCACCCACACCTATTTTCTAGCCAACCAGAATCTCGAGGGCGAGATTCATCTTAAGGGGGGTAGGTTTGTAACATCCCAAATTTTCAATTTGGAATATTATACATAGATCATTCTTGCATATCATGTTTTATTGCATTTCATCTCGCGATCCTTGAAATCCTAAGCAACTCAAGGACCCTTGGAGAGAGTTGGGGATTTCCCTGGTTTTCAAATTTGATTTTATCAAATTTCGAAATGAGGATTTTGGTTTTAATTATTTTTGTCTCCGAAAATATTTCATATTAATATATGAGAGGAGATAATATGACTTCTCCAAAATAAATGAAATATTGGAGGAAAAATATTAAAATCAATTTTTTTGCTTTTATTCGGATTTTATTGCAATTTTATTTGAATTAGAAAAATTGCACGTTTTCAAAATTTGCATTTTAGGGCCAAGAAAATGTTCATCTCATTCTAAATATTTTATTTAGACGGAGAACATTTGTTTTGGCATTTTTAGAATTTTATTTTATTTTCTAGGATTTTTTTTAGTTTCGGCGGAATTATTAAAAAAACGCGCCAAGGCCTAGTTGGGCCGAAGCCCAGCGCCGGCCCACCTCGCCCCGCGCCGCCGTTGTGATGGCCTGGCTTATTAGGGATGATAGACTACTCATATAAATAAGGAATTCCTTCTTTTCCAGGAGCCCATTCGAACAGAACTCCAAAGTTAAGCGTGCTCAGCTTGGAGTAGTGTCAGGATGGGTGACCGATCGGGAAGTTGCTCCCAGGTACGCATGAGTGAGGACAAAGTGTGCAGAAAAGACTAGTATTGATCTGTGGGGCCAGTCTAGATCCCGCCAGGAGTAACGACCATCGACGGGTGTGTCCGGGGCATTACAAGTTGGTATCAGAGCCGACCCTCGCGGTTACACGGATGGTTGCGGACAGGTGCGTGGTCATGTTGTTCATGACGTTTGTGACCCGTCGTGGCACACGGCATGGCACATGTACTGGACTGGAAGCACAGACATCTGTGCCAAGAGGGAACGTTCCTGTGGCCTGACGAGGACGTCTGTTCCTCTGAGTGGGGGTGTATGTGATGGCCTGGCTTATTAGGGATGATAGACTACTCATATAAATAAGGAATTCCTTCTTTTTCGGGAGCCCATTCGAACAGAACTCCAAAGTTAAGCGTGCTTAGCTTGGAGTAGTGTCAGGATGGGTGACCGATCGGGAAGTTGCTCCCGGGTACGCATGAGTGAGGACAAAGTGCGCAGAAAAGACTAGTATTGATCTGTGGGGCCAGTCTAGATCCCGCCAGGAGTAACGACCACCGGTGGGTGTGTCCGGGGTGTTACAGCCGTCTCCTAGTGGGAGACCGCCGCCGAACCGGAGTCCGGCTCAGACTCTGTTTCCCCGCGCCGTGCCCACTCCCCCAAGGCACCACCCCCTCCTTAAAAGTCGCGCCCCGCCGCCCTGGGAGCCGCCGACCCCGCCGCCCGTCGCCACTGCCGTGCCGCCTCGCCGCCCTTTGCCTGCAGCCGCGCCGCCCCTCGCCGTGAGCCGCCGCCGCCGCCCCGCGTTGCGCCGCCCCTTGCCAGAGCCGCCGCCGTGCCGGACCTCGCGGAGGTTAGCGCCGTTCATTTTTTTTAGAAAATCGGTTCGGTTTTCGTTAGAAAACCCCAGTCATTTTTTCGGTTTTTCTTTTTAGCGGACGTTTGTTTTAATGAACGGTTTTCGTCCGTTAGTTACAGATAACGAACGCCCATTCGTTGGCCTATTCGTCAGTTTTCTTTTATCGGATTAATCCCTGATTATTTTTTATCGCGATTTCTGATCCAATTTTCGTTCTAGTTTATCTTTTCGCTCGTTAGTCGGAATAAGGCGATTCAAGCGCCTAGATCTTCGTCTTGAGACCCTCTTTTCGTTTAACCAACTTGCACAAGTTTTTGCTACTGTAAAATTTGACCTAGCTCCAGATTAGTAAACGGATCTTGTTTCTTTCGCTGTTTGAGTTTCGTTGCTCCGTTTGATTCGATTCTTTTTGCAAACCGGAGTTATTAAGTTGAACTTTCTGGTTAGATCTTCTTATTTGAGATTTATCCGTGTTTTGTTTGCTTGATTGCTTATGTATGCTATTGTTTGTTTGTGATAGAACACCCGGACTGCGAAGCGTGCTACTATGCATCCTTAGGTTTTGCGGATCATCAACAAGGCAAGTAACACTTTGATCATACCCCTTTATCACCCAGTTTTTATGCATTAGATCCAATCCTCAAACATTGCATGGTTAGGATGTCATTAACATGTGGGTTGGGAAGTAGTTGATGAGGTAGAACCTATTACCCTGTTACATTCAAACCCTTGGGAGTTACTTCTATGTGTTGCTTATATTGATATGCTATGCTCGTAGACGTGGTTTGGGTGAGTGAAATCCATGACAGATGTGAGATTGATAATTAATGGTTCAACTTAAGGTGGCAACTTGAATACACATCTGGGTGGATTGAGGCACCTGGAGTACCCAGTGTTGCCTGTATGTTTTGGAAATCCCGGAGTACCCGTGTGATCTTCCTATGGACCGCCACCCAGGCTCAAAGGGAACTGAGATTATTCATGCTAGAAACTTCCATGTGCAGCCACAAGCTATTATGGGCTCTAGCATAGTTGAGTAAGTTACGTGAAGCTCTTGAAGAGGTGGATCAGCAGGTAGTGGGATTGTAGGTTTGGTATGGTCTGCCCGGAGTAGAGAGTTAATGTTTCTGAAAGACTGTGTCTTGGGCATCCGTTTCTCAAACACCATGCAGTGTGAGAAATTCAATGGAGGAGATCAAGTCTTGTGGGGAAAAGTGCGCAAATCTCTGCAGAGTGTATAAACTAATCATGGTTAGCCGTGTCCCCGGTTATGGACAATCTTGAGTATCTAGTACTTGGAGTATCTTAAGTATCTCATGACTCTAAATTAATATTGTTGGGTTGATAATTACCTTAATTGGGATTGAGTTGGAGGAACCTTCTCAGTGACGTTTCAACTACCATGATAGTTAAATTAAAAATCTATTCCTTTGTTCTAGGGAAAAATTGGCTTTTTGCAAAACTATAACCATAGAGCTTTCCACCAGGCAAATATGCATGTAGTGATAGCATTATTCTGTTCTTGCTCTACTGTGTTATTTTGCCAGCATATTCCATGTGCTGACCCATTTTCGAGCTGCAACGTATTATGTTGCAGACTTTTCGGACGAGGAGTAAGGTTCGTTAGGTCGTTCTCATGCAGCTCAGCTATGTCGTTGGAGTTGATGGACTCACTTTATCTTCCAAGCCTTCCGCTGTTATCATATTAGATGGCCTTAAGCCATATTTATTGTAATAAGTTCTCTTTGGAGGCTTTGGATGTAATAAGTGTGTGATTTATACTCTGTTATAAATCCTCGAGTACTATGTGTGTCAGCATTACCGATCCAGGGATGACACTGAAGCACAGAGACTTGACCGTTTGAGGTCGGGTCGCTACGTAGGATCAGGAGTTGGTCAGGAGCTGCCTCAAGAAGTGTCCAATTATTTTCATTTCTCAACATAATATTCAATAGAATTTCAGCTTCATCCGGTGTTCTTTCCCTGAAAACAGAACCAACACAACTATCCAGGTGGTCTCTGGAAGCATCGGTTAGTCCATTATAAAAGATATCAAGTATTTTATTTTTCTTAAGAGGATGATCATGCAAAGCATTAAGTAATTGGAGAAGCCTCCCCCAAGCTTGTGGGTGACTCTCTTCTTCAATTTGCACAAATTTATATATTTCCCTTAAAGCAGCTTGTTTCTTATGAGAAGGGAAATATTTAGCAGAGAAGTAATAAATCATATCCTGGGGACTACACACACAACCAGGATCAAGAGAATTAAACCATATCTTAGCATCACCCTTTAATGAGAACGGAAATATTTTAAGGATATAAAAGTAGCGAGTTCTCTCATCATTAGTGAATAGGGTAGCTATATCATTTAATTTAGTAAGATGTGCCACAACAGTTTCAGATTCATAGCCATAAAAAGGAGCAGATTCAACCAAAGTATTTATATCAAGATCAATAGAGAAATCATAATCCTTATCAGTAACAAAGATAGGTGAAGTAGCATAAGCAGGATCATATTGCATTCTAGCATTCAAAGTTTTTTGTTTAAGCTTAGCTAAAATCTCTTTTAGTTTCCTCATCCATAACATAGCCCTCAGGCACAACAGGAAATTCATATTTATTAGGAGAGACTTCATCATCACTTTCATCAATATTATCAGTTTCAATAATTTCATTCTCTCTAGCCCTAGCAAGTTGTTCATCAAGAAATTCACCAAGTGGCACAGTAGTATCAAGCATAGAAGTAGTTTCATCATAAGTATCATGCATAACAGAAGTGGCATCATCAATAATATGCGACATATCAGAATTAATAGCAGAAGCAGGTATAGGTGTCGCAAGCTTACTCAAAATAGAAGGTGAATGAAGTGCAGAGCTAGATGGCAGTTCCTTACCTCCCCTCGTAGTTGAGGGATAAATTTTTGTTTTCTCGTCTTTCAAGTTCTTCATAATGATAAGCAGATATAAATCCCAAGTGACTCAAAGAATAGAGCTATGCTCCCCGGCAATGGCGCCAGAAAATAGTCTTGATAACCCACAAGTATAGGGGATCGCAATAGTTTTCGAGGGTAGAGTATTCAACCCAAATTTATTTATTCGACACAAGGGGAGCCAAAGAATATTCTCAAGTATTAGCAGCTGAGTTGTCAATTCAACCACACCTGGATAACTTAATATCTGCGGCGAGGTATTTAGTAGCAAAGTAATATGATGGTAGTGGTAACAGTGGCAAGAGGTAACAGTAGCAAAAGTAATATTTTTGGTGTTTTATAGTGATTGTAACAATAGCAACAGAAAAGTAAATAAGCGAAGAACAATATATGGAAAGCTCGTAGGCATTGGATCGGTGATGGAGAATTATGCCGGATGTGGTTCATCATGTAACAGTCATAACATAGGGTGACACAGAACTAGCTCCAATTCATTAATGTAATGTAGGCATGTATTCCGAATATAGTCATACATGCTTATGGAAAAGAACATGCATGACATCTTTTGTCCTACCCTCCCGTGGCAGCGTGGTCCTATTGGAAACTAAGGGATATTAAGGCCTCCTTTTAATAGAGTACCGGACCAAAGCATTAACACATAGTGAATATATGAACTCCTCAAACTACGGTCATCACCGGGAGTGGTCCCGATTATTGTCACTTCGGGGTTGCCGGATCATAACACAGAGTAGGTGACTATAGACTTGCAAGATAGGATCAAGAACTCACATATATTCATGAAAACATAATAGGTTTAGATCTGAAATCATGGCACTCGGGCCTTAGTGACAAGCATTAAGCATAGCAAAGTCATAGCAACATCAATCTCAGAACATAGTGGATACTAGGGATCAAACCCTAACAAAACTAACTTGATTACATGATAAATCTCATCCAACCCATCACTGTCCAGCAAGCCTACGATGGAATTACTCACGCACGGCGGTGAGCATCATGAAATTGGTGATGGAGGATGGTTGAGGGCTCCAGATCAGCCCTCCCGAACGGACTCCAGATCAGCCCTCCCGAGAGAGTTTAGGGCTTGGCGGAGGCTCCGTAGCGTAAAACGCAATGAATCCTTCTCTCTGATTTTTTTCTCACCGAACACGAATATATGGAGTTGGAGTTGAGGTCGGTGGAGCTCCAGGGGGCCCACGAGGCAGGGGGCACGCCCAGGGGGGCAGGCGCGCCCCCACCCTCGTGGCTAGGGTGTGGGCCCCCTGGCCTTGATTCTTTGCCAGTAAGTTTTATTATTTCCAAAAATAATCTCCATGGAGTTTCAGGTCATTCCAAGAACTTTTGTTTCTGCACATAAATAACACCATGGCAATTCTGCTGAAAACAGCGTCAATCTGGGTCAGTTCCATTCAAATCTTGCAAGTTAGAGTCCAAAACAAGGGCAAAAGTGTTTGGAAAAGTAGATACGACAGAGACGTATCAGTCCTCAAGTAGGTAAATGATAAAAGAAAGAATTTATGAAGTGTGAATGCTAGCAGGTGCACAAGTTTGATCAATGATAATTTCAATCACCTTTTCTAGCATCATCATATGTCATAACAGTAGCTCATCTCATAACACTTTTCATGATCAAGTAACAAACTATTCACGTGTTAAAGTATAGATCATAAACTTTCTTGAAAACTAACAAATCGTGTTATTAGTCATCAAACAATTACAATTCATCTTATTTTCAGGAAGAGTCTATGTCAGAGCTTTGATTCAGCAAACTTCACATACTCAACTATCATTTAGTCTTTCAGAATTGCAAACACTCACGCGATATTTATGGGTTCAAAGTTTTAATCAGACGTAGGGAAAGATAGGGGCTTATAGATTCGCCTCCCAACCTTTTACCTCAAGGGTAATGTCAACAATAATAGCTCATGATGCCTTACATCCAATTGGATATATATATCAGGATCTTTCCAACACAATGTGCTTGCCGAAGGATAAAATATATAAAAGGAAAGGTGAAGATCACCATGACTCTTTCATAAGGTATAAGACAAGAATAAAAGATAGGCCCTTCGCAGAGGTTAGCAGAGGTTTTCATGCGCTTTTATAGTTGGATGCACAAAATCTTAATGCGAAAGAATGTCACTTTATATTGCCACTTGTGATAGGAACCTTTATTATGCAGTCCGTCGCTTTTATTGCCTCCACATCACAAGATCGTATAAAGCTTATTTTCTCCACACTAATAGATCATACATATTTAGAGAGCAATTTTTATTGCATGCACCAATGACAACTTGCTTGAAGGATCTTACTCAATCCATAGGTAGGTATGGTGGACTCTCATGGCAATACTAGTTTAAGGGATGATTGGAAGCACAAGTAGTATCTCTACTTGGTGCAAAGAATTTGGCTAGCATGAGGGGGAAAGGCAAGCTCAGCATGTTGAATGATCCATGACAATATACTTTATTTCAGATATAAGAAAACATAACCCATTACATTGTCTTCCTTGTCCAACACCAACCTTTTAACATGTCATATTTTAATGAGTGCTCACAATTACAAAAGATGTACAAGATAGTATATATATGTGAAATCTCCCTTCCATCAATATTCTTTCATGAATTGTTCAAGTGACCAATACAATGTTTGCTAACCTTCAGTAAATTTACCACCTCTACTTCTTATATGTGAAGTCATTACTCCCCATGGAATAAGCATATGAAACATATATAATTTCAGATTTATTATATTCAATTCATTCAACCATTTACTCATAGGATATATGTGAAGCACATGAATGAATAACAAACTACTCCGAAAGATATAAGTGAAGATCAATGAGTAGTTAAATAATTATTTAGCTATGTGAAGACACTCTCCCATTTAATAATTTTAGATCTTGATACTTTATTCAAACAGCAGGCAAAACAAAATAAAATGACATCTAAGAATAGCAAACGTCATGTGAAGAAGAAAAAACTTAGGATCAACTGATATTAACCGATAGTTGTTGAAGAAGAAAGGTGGGATGCCAACCGGGGCATCCCCTGTTGGGGAACGTAGTAATTTCAAAAAAAATCCTACGCACACGCAGGATCATGGTGATGCATAGCAACGAGAGGGGAGAGTGTCGTCCACGTACCCTCGTAGTCCGTCAAGCGGAAGCGTTATGACAATGCGGTTGATGTAGTCGAACGTCTTCACAATCGACCGATCCTCAGTACCGAACGTACGACACCTCCGCGTTTAGCACACGTTCAGCTCGGTGACGTCCCGCGAACTCACGATCCAGTAGAGCTCGGGGAAGAGTTTCATCAGCACGATGGTGTGGTGACGATGTTGATGAAGCTACCGCAGCAGGGCTTCGCCTAAACACCGCTACAGTATGACCGAGGTGGATTATGGTGGAGGGGGGCACCGCACACGGCTGGGAGAGATCTTTGTGATCAACTTATGTGTCTAGCGGTGCCCCCTGCCCCTGTATATAAAGGAGCAAGGGGGAGGCCGTCCGGCCCTTGTTGGCGCGCCTAGGAGGAGGAATCCTCCTCCTAGTAGGAGTAGGAATTCTCCTCCTAGTAGGAGTAGGATTCCTCCCTTTCCTACTCCTACTAGGAGGGGGAAAGGCAGGGAGAGAAAGAGAAGGAAAGGCAGGCACCGCCCCCCCTTCTCCTAGTCCAATTCGGACAGGGGGAAGGGGGCGCGCTGCCTGCCCTAGGCCGGCCCATCTCTCTTTCCCTTATGGCCCAACAAGGCCCATTAGTCCCCGGTGGGTTCCGGTAACCCCTCTGGTACTCCGATAAAATCCCAATTTCACCCGGAACGATTCCAATGTCCAAATGTAGGCTTCTAATATATCAATCTTTACGTCTCGACCATTTCGAGACTCCTCGTCATTTCCGTGATCAAATCCGGGACTCCGAACTACCTTCGGTACATCAAAACATATAAACTCATAAAACCAATCATCATAGAACTTTAAGCATGTGGACCCTACGGGTTCGAGAACTATGTAGACATGACCGAGACACGTCTCCGGTCAATAACCAATAGTGGAACCTGGATGCTCATATTGGTTCCTACATATTCTACGAAGATCTTTATCGGTCAAACCGCACAACACTATACGTTGTTCTCTTTGTCATCAGTATGTTACTTGCCCGAGATTCGATCGTCGATATCCAATACCTAGTTCAATTTCGTTACCGGTAAGTCTCTTTACTCGTTCCGTAATACATCATCCCGTAACTAACTCATTAGTTATCATGCTTGCAAGGCTTATAGTGATGAGTATTACCGAGAGGGCCCAGAGATACCTCTCCGACAATCGGAGTGAGAAATTCTAATCTTGATCTATGCCAACTCAACAAGTACCATCGGAGACACCTGTAGAGCACCTTTATAATCACCCAGTTACGTTGTGATGTTTGGTAGCACACAAAGTGTTCCTCCGGCATTCGGGAGTTGCATAATCTCATAGTCATAAGAACATGTATAAGTCATGAAGAAAGCAATAGCAGTAAACAAACGATCAAGTGCTAAGCTAACGAAATGGGTCAAGTCAATCACATCATTCTCCTAATGATGTCATCCCATTTATCAAATAACAACTCATGTCTATGGTTAGGAAACTTAACCATCTTTGATCAATGAGCTAGTCAAGTAGAGGCATACTAGTGACACTATGTTTGTCTATGTATTCACACATGTATTATGTTTCCGGTTAATACAATTCTAGCATGAATAATAAACATTTATCATGAAATAAGGAAACGAATAATAACTTTATTATTGCCTCTAGGGCATATTTCCTTCAGTCGCCCACTTGCACTAGAGTCAATAATCTATATTACACAGTAATGATTTTAACACCCATGGAGCCTTGGTGCTGATCATGTTTGTCTCGTGGAAGAGGCTTAGTCAACGGGTCTACAACATTTAGATCTGTATGTATCTTGAAAATCTCTATGTCTCCCACCTGGAATTGATCCCGGATGGAGTTGAAGCGTCTCTTGATGTGCTTGGTTCTTTTGTGAAATCTGGATTCTTTTGCCAAGGCAATTGCAGCAGTATTGTCACAAAAGATTTTCATTGGACCCGATGCACTAGGTATGACACCTAGATCGGATATGAACTCCTTCATACAGACTCCTTCATTCGCTGCTTCCGAAGCAACAATGTACTCCGCTTCACATGTAGATCCTGCCACGACGCTCTGTTTAGAATTGCTCCAACTGACAGCTCCACCGTTTAATATAAACACGTATCCGGTTTGCGATTTAGAATCGTTTGGATCAGTGTCAAAGCTTGCATCAACATAACCATTTACGATGCGCTCTTTGTCACCTCCATAAACGAGAAACATATCCTTGGTCCTTTTCAGGTACTTCAGGATGTTCTTGACCGCTGTCCAGTGATCCACTCCTAGATTACTTTGGTACCTCCCTGCTAGGCTAATAGAAAGGCACACATCAGGTCAGGTACACAGCATTGCATACATGATAGAGCCTATGGCTGAAGCATAGGGAACACTTTTTATTTTCTCTCTATTTTCTGTAGTGGTCAGGCATTGAGTCTTACTCAACTTCACACCTTGTAACATAGGCAAGAACCCTTTCTTAGCTTGATCCGTTTTGAACTTCTTCAAAACTTTATCAAGGTATGTGCTTTGTGAAAGTCCAATTAAGCGTCTTGATCTATCTCTATAGATCTTGATGCCCAATATATAAGCAGTTTCACCGAGGTCTTTCATTGAAAGACTTTTATTCAAGTATCCTTTTATGCTGTCCAGAAATTCTATATCATTTCCAATCAATAATATGTCGTCCACATATAATATTAGAAATGCTACAAAGCTCCCACTCACTTTCTTGTAAATACAGGCTTCTCCAAAAGTGTGTACAAAACCATATGCTTTGATCACACTATCAAAACGTTTATTCCAACTCCGAGAGGCTTGCACCAGTCCATAAATGGATCGCTGGATCTTGCACACTTTTTTAGCTCCATTTGGATCGATAAAACCTTCAGGTTGCATCATATACAAATCTTCTTCCAGAAATCCATTTAGGAATGCAGTCTTTACATCCATTTGCCAAATTTCATAAGCATAAAATACGACAATTGCTAATATGATTTGGACGGACTTAAGCATCGCTATGGGTGAGAAGGTCTCATCGTAGTCAACTCCTTGAACTTTTCGAAAACCTTTTGCAACAAGTCGAGCTTTGTAGACAGTAACATTACCGCCAGCGTCTGTCTTCTTCTTGAAGATCCATTTGTTCTCGATGGCTTGTCGATCATCGGGCAAGTGCACCAAAGTCCACACTTTGTTCTCATACAGGGATCCCATCTCAGACTTCATGGCCTCAAGCCATTTTGTGGAATCTGGGCTCCATCGCTTCCTCATAGTTCGTAGGTTCGTCATGGTCAAGTAACATGACCTCCAGACCTGGATTACCGTACCACTCTGGTGCGGATCTTGCTCTGGTTGACCTACGAGGTTCGGTAGTAACTTGATCTGAAGTTTCATGATCATCATCATTAGCTTCCTCATTAATTGGTGTAGATGTCACAGGAACCGGTTTCTGTGATGAACTACTTTCCAATAAGGGAGCAGGTACAATTGCCTCATCAAGTTCTACTTTCCTCCCACTCACTTCTTTCGAGAGAAATTCCTTCTCTAGAAAGGATCCATTCTTAGCAACGAATATCTTGCCTTCGGATCTGTGATAGAAGGTGTACCCAAGAGTTTCCTTTGGGTATCCTATGAAGACACATTTCTCTGATTTGGGTTCGAGCTTATCAGGTTGAAGCTTTTTCACATAAGCATCGCAGCCCCAAACTTTAAGAAACGACAACTTTGGTTTCTTGCCAAACCATACTTCATAAGGTGTCGTCTCAATGGATTTTGATGGTGCCCTATTTAACATGAATGCAGCCGTCTCTAAAGCATAACCCCAAAATGATAGCGGTAAATCAGTAAGAGACATCATAGATCGCACCATATCTTGTAAAGTACGACTACGATGTTCGGACACACCATTACGATGTGGTGTTCTGGGTGGCGTGAGTTGCGAAACTATTCCGCATTGTTTCAAATGTAGGCCAAACTCGTAACTCAAATATTCTCCTCCACGATTAGATCATAGAAACTTTATTTTCTTGTTACGATGATTTCCCACTTCACTCTGAAATTCTTTGAACTTTTCAAATGTTTCAGACTTATGTTTCATTAAGTAGATATACCCATATCTGCTCAAATCATCTATGAAGGTGAGAAAATAACGATACCCGCCACGAGCCTCAATATTCATCGGACCACATACATCAGTATGTATGATTTCCAACAAATCTGTTGCTCGCTCCATAGTTCCGGAGAACGGCATTTTAGTCATCTTGTCCATAAGGCATGGTTTGCAAGTACCAAGTGATTCATAATCAAGTGATCCCAAAAGTCCATCAGTGTGGAGTTTCTTCATGCACTTTATACCAATATGACCCAAACGGCAGTACCACAAATAAGTTGCATTATCATTATCAACTCTGCATCTTTTGGCTTCAACATTATGAATATGTGTATCACTACTATCGAGATTCAACAAGAATAGACCACTCTTTAAGGGTGCATGACCATAAAAGATATTACTCATATAAATAGAACAACCATTATTCTCAGATTTAAATGAATAACCATCTCGCATCAAACAAGATCCAGATATAATGTTCATGCTTAACGCTGGCACCAAATAACAATTATTTAGGTATAAAACTAATCCCGAAGGTAAATGTAGAGGTAGCGTGCCGACGACGATCACATCGACTTTGGAACCATTTCCCACGCGCATCATCACCTCGTCCTTAGCCAGTCTTCACTTAATCATTAGTCCCTGTTTTAAGTTGCAAATTAGCAACAGAACCAGTATCAAATACCCAGGTGCTACTGCGAGCTCTGGTAAGGTACACATCAATAACATGTATATCACATATACCTTTGTTCACCTTGCCATCCTTCTTATCCACCAAATACTTGGGGCAATTCCGCTTCCAGTGACATGTCTGTTTGTAGTAGAAGCACTCGGTCTCAGGCTTAGGTCCAGACTTGGGTTTCTTCTCCTGAGCAGCAACTTGTTTTCCGTTCTTCTTCAAGTTCCCCTTCTTCTTCCCTTTGCCCTTTTCTTGAAACTGGTGGTTTTATTGACCATCAACACTTGATGCTCCTTCTTGATTTCTACCTCCGCGGCCTTTAGCATCGCGAAGAGCTCGGGAATAGTCTTATTCATCCTTGCATATTATAGTTCATCCCAAAGCTTTTGTAGCTTGGTGGCAGTGATTGAAGAACTCTGTCAATGACACTATCAATAGGAAGATTAACTCCCAGTTGAGTCAAGTGATTATGATATCGAGACGTTTTGAGTATATGGTCACTGACAGAACTATTCTTCTCCATCTTGCAGCCATAGAACTTATTGGAGACTTCATATCTCTCAATCTGGGCATTTGCTTGAAATATTAACTTCAACTCCTGGAACATCTCATATGCTCCATGACGTTCAAAGCATCGTTGAAGTCCCGGTTCTAAGCCGTAAATCATGGCACACTGAACTATCGAGTAGTCATCAGCTTTACTCTGCCAAACATTCTTAACATTGTCAGCAGCATCTGCAGCAGGCCTGGCACCCAGCGGTGCTTCCAGGACGTAATTCTTCTGTGCAGCAATGAGGATAATCCTCAAGTTACGGACCCAGTCCGTGTAATTGCTACCATCATCTTTCAACTTTGCTTTCTCAAGGAACGCATTAAAATTCAACAGAACAATAGCATGGGCCATCTATATACAACAACATAGATAAGCAAAATACTATCAGGTACTAAGTTCATGATAAATTTAAGTTCAATTAATCATATTACTTAAGAACTCCCACTTAGATAGACATCCCTCTAATCATCTAAGTGATCACGTGATCCATATCAACTAAACCATAACCGATAATCACGCGAAATGGAGTAGTTTCCAATGGTGAACATCACTATGTTGATCATATCTACTATATGATTCACGCTCGACCTTTCAGTCTCAGTGTTCCGAGGCCATATCTGCATATGCTAGGCTCGTCAAGTTTAACCTGAGTATTCTGCGTGTGCAAAACTGGCTTGCACCCGTTGTAGATGGACGTAGAGCTTATCAAACCCGATCATCACATGGTGTCTCGGCACAACGAACTTTGGCAACGGTGCATACTCAGGGAGAACACTTTTATCTTGAAATTTAGTGAGAGATCATCTTATAATGCTAATGTCAAACAAAGCAGAATAAGATGCATAAAGGACAAACATCACATGCAATCAATATAAGTGATATGATATGGCCATCATCATCTTGTGCTTGTGATCTCAATCTCCGAAGCACCGTCATGATCACCATCATCGCCGGCGCGACACCTTGATCTCCATCGTAGCATCATTGTCGCCTCGCCAACTATTGCTTCTACGACTATCGCTGCCGCTTAGTGATAAAGTAAAGCAATTACAGGGTGATAGCATTGCATACAATAAAGCGACAACCATATGGCTCCTGCCAGTTTCCGATAACTCCGTTACAAAACATGATCATCTCATACAATAAATATAGCATCATGGCTTGACCATATCACATCACAACATGCCCTACAAAAACAAGTTAGACGTCCTCTACTTTGTTGTTGCAAGTTTTACATGGCTGCTACGGGCTGAGCAAGAACCGTTCTTACCTTCTCAAGTTGGTGATGTTTTAACCTTCTCAAGGACCGGGCGTAGCCACACTCGGTTCAACTAAAGTTGGAGAAACTGACACCCGCCAGCCACCTGTGTGCAAAGCACGTCGGTAGAACCAGTCTCGCGTAAGCGTACGCATAATGTCGGTCCGGGCCACTTCATCCAACAATACCGCCGAACCAAAGTATGACTTGCTGGTAAGCAGTATGACTTGTATCGCCCACAACTCACTTGTGTTCTACTCGTGCATATAACATCTACGCATCAAACCTGGCTCGGATACCACTGTTGGGGAACGTAGTAATTTCAAAAAAAATTCCTACACACACGCAGGATCATGGTGATGCATAGCAACGAGAGGGGAGAGTGGCGTCCACGTACCCTCGTAGACCGTTAAGCGGAAGCGTTATGACAACATGGTTGATGTAGTCGTATGTCTTCACGATCGACCGATCATCGGTACCGAACGTACGGCACCTTCGCGTTTAGCACATGTTTAGCTCGATGACGTCCCGCGAACTCACGATCCAGTAGAGCTTGGGGAAGAGTTTCGTCAGCACGACGGCGTGGTGACAATGTTGATGAAGCTACCGCAGCAGGGCTTCGCCTAAACACCGCTACAGTATGACCGAGGTGGATTATGGTGGAGGGGGGCACCGCACACGGCTGGGAGAGATCTTTGTGATCAACTTGTGTGTCTAGAGGTGCCCCCTACCCCTGTATATAAAGGAGCAAGGGGGAGGCAGGCCGGCCCTTGTTGGCGCGCCTAGGAGGAGGAATCCTCCTCCTAGTAGGAGTAGGATTCCTCCCTTTCCTACTCCTACTAGGAGGGGGAAAGGCGGGGAGAGAAAGAGAAGGAAAGGGGGGCGCTGCCCCCCCCCCCTTCTCCTAGTTCAATTCGGATAGGGGGAAGGGGGCGCACTGCCTGCCCTAGGTCGGCCCCTCTCTCTTTCCCTTATGGCCCAACAAGGCCCATTAGTCCCCGGTGGGTTCCGGTAACCCCTCCGGTACTTCGGTAAAATCCCGATTTCACCCGGAACTATTCCGATATCCAAATGTAGGCTTCCAATATATCAATCTTTATGTCTCGACCATTTCGAGACTCCTCGTCATGTCTGTGATAAAATCCGTGACTCCTAAGTACCTTCGGTACATCAAAACATATAAACTCATAAAACCGATCGTCACAGAACTTTAAGCGTGCGGACCCTACGGGTTCGAGAACTATGTAGACATGACCAAGACACGTCTCCAGTCAATAACCAATAGCAGAACCTGGATGCTCATATTGGTTCCTACATATTCTACGAAGATCTTTATCGGTTGTCGTGGATTTGTCACGGCAGATGTCCTTAGTGCCAGGACTTAGTTGTGAGGCCAACGCATCTAGGAGGTAGCTTGAGAGGGGTTGATCGGGACGAGAGACGCAACACACAAGACAGGGATTTAGACAGCTTCGGGCCCCAGGAAACATCATCCGGTAAAAACCCTACATGTTGTTTGAGGCTAGGTCTCATTATGATCACGAGAGAGTCGCCGGTAAGCCGGCTCTTTGTGTCTAGCCCTAGAGATTGTTTCTTCTTGCTTGTCCCTCTTTTGGGAGCCCTGCCCCTCCTTATATAAGTTAGAGGGGCGGGTTACATGTGGAGTCCAAATAGGATTAGGACTAGCCTATCTTCTACTACAAGCCGGATACAAGTCCGGTTCTTGATTCCTTGTAAGGGAGATATTCCTCACGCCTTTCCTCTTAAGCCGGCCTACCGTAACGTAAGCCGGCCTTCTGGGCCTTGAGCCTCCTGGGCCCCCGGGTCTTGTCGCTCCTCTGATCCGCTTGCCAGGTCACCCATAAGTCGCCAGGATCGGGCGGGTCACTTAGTGTGTCGTCTAGTCAGGGCGGGTCATTAGTGAGTCGCCAAGTCCGGCTGGGTTATACATCCAGCCGGGTCATACCGCGGGGTATATCCCCGACATTAGCCCCCAAGTTTAATTTGGATTTATCCATGTTAAACTGATATGCAATATAAACACAAGAACAAACTGACAGGTTGTACTCCCGGTTAAATATTCTTGTAAGCCGGCACCTGATCATTTTTAAATCCTTGTCATTTCCTTCTTGATACATGCCCATGTACTCATAGCAAATCTCCTTTAGTAGATATGTTCAAACTTTGTGAATGCAAAAAATCCAGATACTTCTTTTGAGAAATCCGGGTAAATAGGCCAGCTTCAGAGTCAATTTGCTGGCATTGATCTCTTGTAGAGAAATATTGTCAGAAATAAATCACTTGAATCGGCTTCCAAAGCGCCGGCTTAAAACATATTGGTCTTGAAATACTCATCTGACTTTCAGCCGGCTTGAAGAGGTAAAATTTGCCGGTTTATCATAACCAAAATTGCCGGCTTGTAAATATTGATAGCACCGGGTCATAACTGTAGCCGACACCGGGCCATAATTATTGGTGATACCGGATCATGATTGTTGCAAACACCAGATCAATCCGATCTGCTCAAAACTGAGAATTTGAACATATTTCTCCCTTATATCTATATTACCTGTAGCCCCCAAGGGCCGGTTTAATCAGCATGAATAAGCCGGGACTTATCACCATGGCTTTAAATAAAATCCAGTTGTGTAGCCCCCATGAGTCAGCTATAGTCATAGTAGTGTAGCTGGGTCATCCTAGAATTGTCTTGAATTTTAACAAGAGCAATTGGTAACCCCCAAGGGCCGGCTCATTACAACGGGATGACCCGGGTCTTCAATAAGGCCAATAAAAATGACTTTGCATTAGCCCCCAAGTGTCATGGTGCATGCTTGCAGCGACATGAGACTTGTATATTTGATGTATCCTCAACTTGAATAATGTAGCCCCCAAGTGTCGGGTCGTAAGCCTGCAGCGACTCGGGACTATTTCTTCCATTGTAAAATAAATCATGCCCATTGATAAAGATAATAGTTGTTGCGCTAAAGCGACTTTGAAAACCTCAATCATAATACTGGGTATTGATAATCATAATAGAAATCCAGCCATGTTGGCTATTCAAGATTTGAATAATATAATCCGGTTATGAAAACCTCAATCATTCAATATCATCATGAAAATCCAGCCATGTTGGCTATTAAAGATTTGAATAACCCGATTTGAAAACCTCAATCATTCAATATCATAACAAAAATCTAGCCAAGTTTGGCTATTTAAAGATTTCAAATACCTTATCTATTGACAAGTAAATCCGGAGTTTAAATACCCGGCGGCTCTTGGTCGATGGCGATTCAATACGCCTTCATTGTAAACCAGAATTTTCATGACCCGGTGGCTTATAGCCTTTTGGGAATATCCAGAACGGATAATCATTTTGAAGCATCTACTTTGGTAATGAGCTTGAACTTAATCATTTATATGTCATATTTCTGCAAATCCTGCAAAGAGTTTAAACAACATATGCCCTGGCGACTTAGCGTCAAAACCAGGGCGGGTCATAATATCTCACATATAACTACTGTGATATTGAATTTGTACTGCCGGCTTACATAACCTGTGCAGTAAGGGTGATAACCCAATCCTTAGAAGCCAATGCTTCCACATAGATGATGATTGTCATAAACTGGCGACTTATAGTCAAAAGTCAAGCCGGGTTAAGCATAAAACACTTATATATATTTGAGATATAATCCCAAAAAGGTCTCAAGTTAAGTAATTGTGGCTGCAATAAACTTTACCAGAGACAGAATAAAACTTTTTGAGGCTTCTAATTCGTATACGATCAGTAAACCGTTCCAAAGGGGTTAAGCTAAGATTCGAATACGATCATATAGCCCCCAGTGGCTTTGGCAATGCCGATCAAGAGGGTATCGACAGCTATGTTCTCTTTGGTTCGAATACGACCGATGTTTGAACAGGAAGCCCCCAAATGACCTTGAGAGTTGTTTAACGACGCTGATTCGAATACGATCCACGTCGGACCCAAAGGGGTTGAGCTATGATTCGGATACGATCAAGAAGCCCCCTAGTGGGTTTGGTAGTATGCCAATCAAAAGGGTTTCGACAGCTATGTTCTCTTTGGTTTGAATACGACCTATGTTTGAACAGGAAGCCCCCAAGTGACCATATAAATTTTGGCATTGCGCCGATCAAGAGGGTACTGATAGCTATGCTCGATGAGCAGGAAGCCCCCAAGTGATCATAATAAGATAAGCCGTAAGGCAGGATATCCAAGTTTGAACCGCGCATCATGGCAGCAAGTTCCTCTGGCAACCTTTAATTTTTTTGAGAACTCGAACTTGCGAGAGATTAAATCTTTTTGAACCGGAACTTTAAACCGGATTTAAAAGCTTCAAAACTTTGTGAGAGACAAATTTACCTTGAGCCGGATTTTGAACCGGATTTGATAGCTTCAAAGCCTTGCGGGAGAGAGATGTCTCTTGAGCTATATTTTAAACCAGAATCTTCATTTTGAGCCGGAAATTTTTCTGACGGCCTTTAAATATTCGCCAATAAAGAGTAGCCTCCGGGGCCGGGTTATCTTCCCTTCAATGACCCGGAGTTCTTGAATTCATTGAAACTGGCTAATTTTGCCGAGCCATACCATTGTAGCCCCCGAGTCTCAAGATGACTCGAAGAGTTGGCTTGAGATTCTCCATATTTGACCATAGCAGAAGGTGTATATCATCGGCGTTGATAACGCGATGTGAATCCACAGAAGGTTGAGGTGACTATGGCGGGTTATAAATGATCCCGTATGAGCCGTGTTAGCATCTCGGCCAATGGTTCCTTCCAACTGGTTGTTTGAAGCTTAACCAAACTGTAGTGGCGGCGATTTGTGCGCCTGCCCATTGAGCCATCCAGTGCAGACGGCGGTTGATAATATATGATAATTTGCCTCTAATTTGTTGGAAGAAAACCAGGCTTCCCAAGTAGTGACTTGCTCATACTCAATAAACAGCTCATCCAGACAAGTGCGGCTCGATGTGTTAATATAGACCAGACCACGAGAGACGGATGGTAAAGACGACCGTAACATCAGAGGCGGCATAGACAGATGAACCGGCCGTGGCGTTGTAAGCCGGCGCGGACACGTGAGTCAATCACAGGCGCAGTCCCGGCTAGTTGATGTAGACCGGGCCGCAAAGGCGGCGACTTGCGCACGTTCATTTCACCGGGTAATGTGGCACGGACGAAAACGTCATTGTGGAACATTGCCAGTGCGTGCTTGTCAGGACCCCGACTCGATGTCACATCGATCTAGCCTGTAGCACCTCATATCACTTTGCGGCCTCACGCACGGTATCCCTACGGGTGTCGCCTTACCTTTGCCCGGGACCGTTTGCGCCTTTTGGCTCACGTATATGATAGTGTCGCTAGCATCCATATGATAAGGAGCCCGGGCTGACATGACTAGTCGTAAACCCAAAGTGGCACAGACTTACAGGGACAGGCATCCATGACCCAGCATCGAACGTGTCGGTCATCAGCGAGTGAATCCAGGCTGTAGCACTGGGCTAGCAGGACTCCGGTGAGCCGGGCTGTAGCGGGCTAACAGGACTCCGGTATTCATCGCGTGACATTTCCCCGAAGGGACAGACACAGGAACGAAGAAGGACACATGCCGGCCAGCCTAAGTGTTCCGGAGCAGTAGCAAGCTACCATGGCTCGGTGGAAACACTAGGAGACATTTCCCGGTAAGAGAGGTTACTAAAGATAAACAACTAGATGGTCAGATCCCACACATACCAAGCATTCCAATAGCATACACACAATATGCTCGATATGTGCAGATACAACATGGCATCACAACATGACTCTACGACTCAAGTAATTTATTCAATAGGCTCCGAGGAGCGAGACATACAAACATGGGTCTCATGACCCAACAATCAGAGCATACAAGTCAAAGCACAAGCGGAAGCTATCATGTCTGGGTACAGACATCTATAAATAAAAAAAAAGGCCGAGAAGCCTGACTATCTATCAGATACTGCCGAGGGCACAAGATCGTAGCTGAGGTAACAAGCTAAACGTCGAAGTCCACGCGAAACTACTAGCGAGACCGAAGTCTCTCTGCAAAAACATAAATAGGCAAACGTGAGTACAAATGTACCCAGCAAGACTTACATCAGAACTATCTACATATGCATCATTATCAACAAAGGGGATGGTGGGGTTTAACTGCAGCAAGCCAGCTTTGACTCGGTGGCTATCCTGAACTACGACTGCGAGTAACTCTTTTGAGGTGGCGCACACGAGTCCACATATTCACCATATCAATACACCACTATGGATCCGCTCCCGTCTCCCTACGAGAACGCCATCCATAGCACTCACGCTTATCTTGCGTATTTTAGAGTATCCACTTTCACTTGTCTATGAACTGATATAAGCAACCCAGAAGTCCTTTACCGCGGACACGGCTATTCGAATAGATCATATTAACCCTGCAGGGGTGTACTTCTTCACACACGCTCTCACCACTTACCGCCGTTTACACGACATGTACTCGGCAACCTTCAAGCGGAAGCCCAACGTGGGTGTCGGCCACGGCCTGCCTAAACACTCGAGTCTCTAGTCCAGGTTTATCGCCTATTCGGGTTCCATCCATGAGGAGATCCGGCCGGATTTTCGCTCACAGCCCCAAACGATGTGTACAGGGTTCCGTGACACCAAACGGGCGCCCGGTTTACCCGGCCACGTGCCTACCGCATCACAGCCCACCCCTACGGTCAGCGCTGCGCACGGCCTCCAGCATACTACAAACACCAGAAACTACTTGCAACTCCTGGACAGAGGACAAGGGTGATCAAGAAGCCGAGAGGGTCCATTGGTTTCGGGCCCAATGCGTGGTAGTAGCTGAATCATGGATCACAAACACAGAACTCAGTTCCTGAGGACGGCTGCAATGAGACAACCCACCATGTACTCCTACATGGCCTCTCACCGCTACCTTTACCAAATCGTATTCACACACTTAGCTCACACATAGTAGGACATGTTCACACACCTCTGATTCATCCCCGATGAATCAGACCCGACTCAACTCTAAGCGGTAGCAGGCATGACAAACAAGCATGAATGAGTAGGCACAACAGGGCTCAAACAACTCCTACTCATGCTAGTGGGTTTCATCTATTTACTGTGGAATGACAGGTCATGCAGAGGATAAAGGGGTTCAGCTACCGCAGCAAGTAACAGATGAATCGGTGTTGTCCTAATGCAGTAAAAGGGAGCAGGAGCGAGAGAGTGGGATTTTATCGGAATGATCAAGGGGGTTTTGCTTGCCTGGCACTTCTGAAGATAACATTGAGTCTTCATCAGTGTCAACGATCACATCATCGGTACACGTCTATCGAGAGGGGACAATTACCGGCAAATACAGAAAAACACGATCAGTGCAATGCACAATATGATGCATGATCATGACATGGCAAAATGAATGTGTTTTGGGCTAATGCAACTAAAACCAGATTAAATGAAGTTGGTTTGAATCCAAGATTCAAATTCAAACTCCATATGTGATTATTCAAATGCCATGTAATTGATTTGTGCTAAACAGCAGCTATAAGTTGTTCTAACATGCATGAAAATGGTACAGATGGATTCCTTGAATTTTTCTGATAATTTTTCATATATAATTTATTTAATTTGGAGTTACGGTTAATTTTCTATGATTTTTAGAAGTTTTAGGCATTTTCTGGAATTTCTGAATATAATTAAATCCAGAAAATACTTTATGACATCAGCAGTGCGTCATGCTTGCATCAGCAAGTCAACAGGGCTGCCCCGGGTCAAACCTGACCAGGGGGTCCCATTAGTCAGCGTCACAGGTTAACAGGGGGGTTTATTTTAGTTTAATTAAGGATTAGGGCACTAGGGCCCACATGTCAGTGGCTCTGGGGTTAGATTAGGTGGTGATTAGCTTAAGCTAATCACCTGATGGCGGGGGCCCACCTGTCAGTGTCAGCAGAGGGGGGGTAGTTAAAATAAAATAACTAAACTAATTAACAGGGGGGGCTGGCCCCACCTGTCATCGACCCAGAGGGGGGGTGTGTCCCGCCGTGGTCAACGTGGTCAGACCCACCGGCGGCTTGACGCCGGCGAGGCCAGACGCGGTGGTGCGCGTCGGAAACCCACTACAGGGGCTCTTTTGGCGCGCAGGGAGCAGCTACGGGGAGAGGGTGGAGTGGCGCATCCAACGGTGGCGGTGGCGGAGGCTGGGGTGGCCGGAGCTGCCGGCGGCGACCTCTTTTGCGGCTGCCGGAGCTCGGGTGTTCGCGGGACCGGCGCTGCGGTGTGCAAACAAGACGGTGGTCGCGCTAGTTTTACCCTACGGGATGCAACGAGTGCAACGGACGCAGGCGTGGGACCAAAAGGTCACCGGAGCTTCACCGGCGACGAGCTCGTGCGGCGGAGCGTCTCGGCTCCGGTACAGGGGGCGGCTAGAGCTCGAAATCGAGCTTGGGGTTAGGGGGAAACGGAGCAGGGACTCACGGGGATCGTGCAGGGAGGGTCAGCGAGCTCGGGGGCGCGCCGGAGTGGCCGAATTCGACGGAGAAGATCCTCGGCGGCCGGCGAGGGGGAAAACGTCGGGGGCGGCGTTCCGGGCTCTTCTGGTCGCGTGAGACGACGAGGAGGACGAGGGAGGACTTGCGGAGCTCTGGGAGGCGTCGGGGAGGCGAGAGGGGGATGGTGGCCGCGGCGAACGGCGTCGGTGGCGACGGCTGTGTTCGGGTTCGGGCGAGAGAGAAAGAGCAGAGGGGCGGGGCCTCAAGGAAGAGTGAGAGGGGTCCGAGGGGGCTGCGTGGCGTCGCGGGAGGGAACCAGGGGAGGAGGAGGCAGCCAGGCAGGGAGGAGGTGGCCGGGGCGCGTGGCCGCGCGCGCCGGGCGCGTGCCCGCGTCCTTCTGGCGAGGGAAGAAGACGACAGGGGGGGTAGCGGTGGCGGGCTGGGCCAGCGGGAGGAGCTGGGCCGGGCAGGTAAGCAGGTAAGTGGCCCAGGTGGCCGTCTCCCTTTTTATTTTTGCTCTGTTTTATTTTTTTTAATCATTGTTTTCTATTTGTTTCAATCTGTTTTGATTTAGTTCAAACACTAAATCATTTTTGT
>NC_041388.1:592841436-592880245 GCF_002162155.2 Triticum dicoccoides | reverse complement strand
GGGCTGGGCCAGCGGGAGGAGCTGGGCCGGGCAGGTAAGCAGGTAAGTGGCCCAGGTGGCCGTCTCCCTTTTTATTTTTGCTCTGTTTTATTTTTTTAATCATTGTTTTCTATTTGTTTCAATCTGTTTTGATTTAGTTCAAACACTAAATCATTTTTGTTTCTTCCAATAATTTTTGCAGGGACTGAAAGTAATATTCTAGAGCCCCTCACAAAATATCAGAATTATTGAAGCATTAAAAATATATATAACATATATTTGCTCCAACTCAAATACAATATATATTAGTTCAAAGATCCAAAATGACATGGAAAAATGTGCATCATCTCTGGTTACTGTTTCCAGCATTTTTCCAAAGATGATGAACATTTTTGAAAGCCACTTGGATTGACTGAAAATATTTTAGGTGAACCTGGTGAATTCTTAAAATGCTGGGGTTTGGACAATCCCCATTTCAACTTTCTGTAAAAGTAAACATGATGCATCACCAAAGGCTAGTACTAGTGCAATGCCAGAAGCTAGGGATGTGACAACTCACCCCCACTAAACAAGAATCTCGTCTCGAGATTCAAGCGTAGGGTAAGGTGAAAGGTAAACGCAACTAGTATAATCTTCACGATCCAGGTTGCACTTCATAGAAACGTTGATTCGATCACCATCTTTGTCTTGTCGTCTTGCTCTGAGAAATCCTGCCAACATGACCTGGAGGGAAAGAGACTCTAGAAGGGTCGATCTTCTCGAAGATCGAACAACTCACGGAATGAGACATAGCAACATCTCTTGAGCTGGGAGACGAAGCACAGATTTGAAGAAATGGAGTGGAACAGATGACGAAGGTTCACTAGGTGGACAATAATTCCACACTTAAGAAGGTGGTAAACGATTGCCAACGTAGCGAAGAGTTGAGTTGCCATGATACCACGACGAAATATCCTGGAGGAAGGTGATCGTAGAGTATTACCTTAAGTGGCAAAAAGAATTACTTTTGATTCAGAGATCATTGAAACTCTTCATACCAGCATAAGGTAATCACAAACGATCATTTGGAGGGGGTCGGTAGAATGGCACACTCGAACTTGGATGATGTGGATTACCTTGTTGAAGACAACGTAATGGATGAATTTGCTTATCACCGGAGGTGGAAGAGACCCATGGTAGAATGGCACATTAGCGGTACAAGCTGGGAACAATGCAAATGCTGGGAATGATTCTGGTAACTGGGGAAGAACCCAACAATAAAGAGTGAATTCACTGTTGGAGTGGTTATAGCATAACCGAGGAAACTGAGAGCAAACCCAGCTAGTGCCGAGGATAACACGTAGCACTTGTGCATGCTCTCAAGAACTTGAGCATTTCCACAATCATCAAGGTTTTACCAACATCCGTGTCAAGGGTCCGGTAACACAACTCACTACCATGATGAATGGTGATGGAAGATGCAGATGCAAAGGAAGATAACACCTTCTCAGATTTCACCTTAGCGAAGCCAAGGAACAAAATCTGGATGATCGACCGAGAGACATTTAGCACTCCGCTTCAAATGTTCTCCTTGATGTGCTAGTGTAACCCATTCATAGAAACGGTCTGGTATCTAGAACATCAAGTAAAGGTCGGACTTCGGGAGCACAAGAATCCATAAGGAACAACTAGGGAGTAAATCCTACGAAATCCCTATGGGGAGGTGGCCAACTTCCTCAATCAAGATATTATAATAACAGGTCTTCCGGCTGGGTGTGTTGGCCACGACATCCGCTTTACCGGTTATCGAGGGACCAATATTATAGTTCTTGGAGAATGTTCCAACCATCATATCTGCCTGAGATTCAGATCTGGTTGGTGTCAGGATATCCCAGACTCATCAAGTCTAGAAAGAAAAATGAAAGTTTGCAACACAAATCGACGAGATGATGTTGCGAGATTCTCGGGAAATGAACTACGATAGTAAGCTCCAAAACATGAGCTGGTTCTGCTACAAACATGTGAACACGTTGTCCCGGACAAGCATGACCACGTGGTAGTCTTACAATAAAACACTACCGAGTTCTGGTTGGGAACCATCACCGTGGATAACGAAGTCCTTGCATAAGTCATATGATTAGCTCTTATGAAGGAACTTCTTCCCCTTGAACAAATCAATCAGTGGCTTGGTGTGCTCGGGACACATATGGAATGAAGGTTGCAAGTCTCCAGACCACAGAATACTTCGCACGTGTGCATGACTAATTTGGAATGATTCCAGGGAAACAAAACAATCTTCCTCAAATTCATGGCGGCAACTTGCATCATATGCACATGAATTAGGGAAAATCACTACTTTCATTCAAACATATGCTTCATGAACGAAACACGAAGAAATGCTTACACAAGTTTCCAACACTAGGTTGATGTTCAACATGATTCATGGGGGGGAGACAAAATGCTACTGATGGGCTCAACAGCAACTCATCGGAATTTCCATATCACTGGACTTCCACCATCATGTGAACACGGTGATAGCATTGGTCAGACCAAAGATGTAATGGTGTATGCTCGAGGGATCAACCACGAGTAGGACAACATTACGAGCATCGTTGGTACTGATTTGATTTGACGATAGCCCACACTCAAATCAAGGGATTGATAAGACAATAGGTCCAGCAACTGATCACAGGGACCAATCGATGAAGATATCATCTTTCTTCAACACACACTACACAAGAATATCCCTTTGGAACGAACTAAGTCAGACAAGTTTTTATCTTCCAACTCTCCAAGTTGTTGTCCAGCTTAACCAACTAGCTCAGGGATATCTAACACCGATTCTTGGAAAGAAGGTGGTTCATAAGAAACCAACTTAATCACGGGCTCAACATAACGGTCAGGTGACGACCTGGTAGTACTTTCGAGAAGATCTTCGGAAAATCACGAACCACCGATATGTTACTAAGCTCGAGAACAATCTTGCTTTTCAGGGCAAGATGATATGATCAAATGAGCGAGGACTTGACAAATCCTAACTCATCAATCAAAGAGTGCACCAGGAAATAAGGACTAGGTAGCACGATCAATCTTAGAATGGTGATTCAATAACCAACATACTAAGAATAAAATTATTATCCTTTAACTACCAAGCAACGAGGTTGCTAGGAGTATTGATTTCACACATCACAATTCATTTGTCGGTATTCCGGTTGCATCAACACGGAACCGAGGAATGAAAAAGGATGGCGAGAAGTATCACTATGTCAAGAATTCACAAAAGGTGGTGCAATTCTCATGAAATTCCTGTCATAAAGAAGGTAATACTTCAGGGTAGAGCAGACCAGAAGCTGGATTGTAACTTGATCTGCGGAACACAGCTACTTTGACCCAATCCTAAATATGGATGAGGTACTGGAGTTTGTTTCTCCTAGTCATTCAGGACGGAATGGCTTGACGGGCCACAAGAGTAATAGGCATCGACAAACGAACGCGCGCATACTCTTGACTATCAATTGATAGACGAAGGTCAGTAGACAACTAAAGAGGGACAACTCAAAGGAACATATAACTTTCTGAGTTGTGGATGCATAAATTAGTATGTCGAACCGAGTTCAACATAATTCTTCCGGATAACCCATGCAGAAAGGTAGAACTGGCAGAGTCACGATTTATGGATGGAGAACTCCTCAAGAATAATCCTGTTGTGATATTTCAGTTCAACGAGGAACTTCTGCCATAAGTAGTTCATGGTATTTGGAAGAAGAAGATACCACGGACTTCAAGGACTATCGCAAAGGTTACTAATATCCTGAAGGCACTAACAATTACTATCAACACGAAGTAGGTGGAGTGAATCTCGGGTTCAAGAACCCAGGAACAGAATACCTATTACTAAGTAGCATCACGGAATGCTTTCGAGGATAAAGGCCAGAATCATCACACTGGGACACCAATCATGGCTAAATTACTAGGTGATCCCCTAAGACACCTAGGGTCATAATAATAGCTCCAACATATATGTCAGGGCAATAAATTACCTCAACTCAACAATTAGTGTGATTGAGCTGGCATAAAGGAACATCGAAACCAGAGGGAAAGGATTTTACAAATTGCTTCAAACTATTTAGAAACCTGGGATGACTCGGACAACATAACGGCTGTAAATGCTCAGAAAAGATTTGAGACATTCACAAAATGGTGGCATAACCACTCAGAAGCACGATATCAAGGTTTCGAGATCAACAATTAACATACGGAAGTAGTAGAAACTGAACTCAAGCTTAAATCCAACAATCTTATAAGTCTACGGATTAGTAACACGTGATCCTGATAGAAAGAAGAGAAAGCCTAGTTCTTAATCCCCGTAGAAGAGAAGATGATGACTCAGATCAGAAGGCCATGAGGTATAAGGAGTAAAAAGAGCCTTACGTTCCATCCCACAATCAATTCCCTTATATAACTAAAGAATTTCTAGACTCAACTTCGACCAGTTTGGCTTAGTAATCCTACAGGCAGTCAAGCTCTGATACCAACGCTGTCAGGACCCCGACTCGATGTCACATCGATCTAGCCTGTAGCACCTCATATCACTTTGCGGCCTCACGCACGGTATCCCTACGGGTGTCGCCTTACCTTTGCCCGGGACCGTTTGCGCCTTTTGGCTCACGTATATGATAGTGTCGCTAGCATCCATATGATAAGGAGCCCGGGCTGACATGACTAGTCGTAAACCCAAAGTGGCACAGACTTACAGGGACAGGCATCCATGACCCAGCATCGAACGTGTCGGTCATCAGCGAGTGAATCCAGGCTGTAGCACTGGGCTAGCAGGACTCCGGTGAGCCGGGCTGTAGCGGGCTAACAGGACTCCGGTATTCATCGCGTGACATTTCCCCGAAGGGACAGACACAGGAACGAAGAAGGACACATGCCGGCCAGCCTAAGTGTTCCGGAGCAGTAGCAAGCTACCATGGCTCGGTGGAAACACTAGGAGACATTTCCCGGTAAGAGAGGTTACTAAAGATAAACAACTAGATGGTCAGATCCCACACATACCAAGCATTCCAATAGCATACACACAATATGCTCGATATGTGCAGATACAACATGGCATCACAACATGACTCTACGACTCAAGTAATTTATTCAATAGGCTCCGAGGAGCGAGACATACAAACATGGGTCTCATGACCCAACAATCAGAGCATACAAGTCAAAGCACAAGCGGAAGCTATCATGTCTGGGTACAGACATCTATAAATAAAAAAAAAGGCCGAGAAGCCTGACTATCTATCAGATACTGCCGAGGGCACAAGATCGTAGCTGAGGTAACAAGCTAAACGTCGAAGTCCACGCGAAACTACTAGCGAGACCGAAGTCTCTCTGCAAAAACATAAATAGGCAAACGTGAGTACAAATGTACCCAGCAAGACTTACATCAGAACTATCTACATATGCATCATTATCAACAAAGGGGATGGTGGGGTTTAACTGCAGCAAGCCAGCTTTGACTCGGTGGCTATCCTGAACTACGACTGCGAGTAACTCTTTTGAGGTGGCGCACACGAGTCCACATATTCACCATATCAATACACCACTATGGATCCGCTCCCGTCTCCCTACGAGAACGCCATCCATAGCACTCACGCTTATCTTGCGTATTTTAGAGTATCCACTTTCACTTGTCTATGAACTGATATAAGCAACCCAGAAGTCCTTTACCGCGGACACGGCTATTCGAATAGATCATATTAACCCTGCAGGGGTGTACTTCTTCACACACGCTCTCACCACTTACCGCCGTTTACACGACATGTACTCAGCAACCTTCAAGCGGAAGCCCAACGTGGGTGTCGGCCACGGCCTGCCTAAACACTCGAGTCTCTAGTCCAGGTTTATCGCCTATTCGGGTTCCATCCATGAGGAGATCCGGCCGGAGTTTCGCTCACAGCCCCAAACGATGTGTACAGGGTTCCGTGACACCAAACGGGCGCCCGGTTTACCCGGCCACGTGCCTACCGCATCACAGCCCACCCCTACGGTCAGCGCTGCGCACGGCCTCCAGCATACTACAAACACCAGAAACTACTTGCAACTCCTGGACAGAGGACAAGGGTGATCAAGAAGCCGAGAGGGTCCATTGGTTTCGGGCCCAATGCGTGGTAGTAGCTGAATCATGGATCACAAACACAGAACTCAGTTCCTGAGGACGGCTGCAATGAGACAACCCACCATGTACTCCTACATGGCCTCTCACCGCTACCTTTACCAAATCGTATTCACACACTTAGCTCACACATAGTAGGACATGTTCACACACCTCTGATTCATCCCCGATGAATCAGACCCGACTCAACTCTAAGCGGTAGCAGGCATGACAAACAAGCATGAATGAGTAGGCACAACAGGGCTCAAACAACTCCTACTCATGCTAGTGGGTTTCATCTATTTACTGTGGAATGACAGGTCATGCAGAGGATAAAGGGGTTCAGCTACCGCAGCAAGTAACAGATGAATCGGTGTTGTCCTAATGCAGTAAAAGGGAGCAGGAGCGAGAGAGTGGGATTTTATCGAAATGATCAAGGGGGTTTTGCTTGCCTGGCACTTCTGAAGATAACATTGAGTCTTCATCAGTGTCAACGATCACATCATCGGTACACGTCTATCGAGAGGGGACAATTACCGGCAAATACAGAAAAACACGATCAGTGCAATGCACAATATGATGCATGATCATGACATGGCAAAATGAATGTGTTTTGGGCTAATGCAACTAAAACCAAATTAAATGAAGTTGGTTTGAATCCAAGATTCAAATTCAAACTCCATATGTGATTATTCAAATGCCATGTAATTGATTTGTGCTAAACAGCAGCTATAAGTTGTTCTAACATGCATGAAAATGGTACAGATGGATTCCTTGAATTTTTCTGATAATTTTTCATATATAATTTATTTAATTTGGAGTTACGGTTAATTTTCTATGATTTTTAGAAGTTTTAGGCATTTTCTGGAATTTCCTGAATATAATTAAATCCAGAAAATACTTTATGACATCAGCAGTGCGTCATGCTTGCATCAGCAAGTCAACAGGGCTGCCCCGGGTCAAACCTGACCAGGGGGTCCCATTAGTCAGCGTCACAGGTTAACAGGGGGGTTTATTTTAGTTTAATTAAGGATTAGGGCACTAGGGCCCACATGTCAGTGGCTCTGGGGTTAGATTAGGTGGTGATTAGCTTAAGCTAATCACCTGATGGCGGGGGCCCACCTGTCAGTGTCAGCAGAGGGGGGTAGTTAAAATAAAATAACTAAACTAATTAACAGGGGGGGCTGGCCCCACCTGTCATCGACCCAGAGGGGGGGGGTGTCCCGCCGTGGTCAACGTGGTCAGACCCACCGGCGGCTTGACGCCGGCGAGGCCAGACGCGGTGGTGCGCGTCGGAAACCCACTACAGGGGCTCTTTTGGCGCGCAGGGAGCAGCTACGGGGAGAGGGTGGAGTGGCGCATCCAACGGTGGCGGTGGCGGAGGCTGGGGTGGCCGGAGCTGCCGGCGGCGACCTCTTTTGCGGCTGCCGGAGCTCGGGTGTTCGCGGGACCGGCGCTGCGGTGTGCAAACAAGACGGTGGTCGCGCTAGTTTTACTCTACGGAACGCAATGAGTGCAACGGACGCAGGCGTGGGACCAAAAGGTCACCGGAGCTTCACCGGCGACGAGCCCGTGCGGCGGAGCGTCTCGGCTCCGGTAGAGGGGGCGGCTAGAGCTCGAAATCGAGCTTGGGGGTAGGGGGAAACGGAGCAGGGACTCACGGGGATCGTGCAGGGAGGGTCAGCGAGCTCGGGGGCGCGCCGGAGTGGCCGAATTCGACGGAGAAGATCCTCGGCGGCCGGCGAGGGGGAAAACGTCGGGGGCGGCGTTCCGGGGCTCTTCTGGTCGCGTGAGACGACGAGGAGGACGAGGGAGGACTTGCGGAGCTCTGGGAGGCGTCGGGGAGGCGAGAGGGGGATGGTGGCCGCGGCGAACGGCGTCGGTGGCGACGGCTGTGTTCGGGTTCGGGCGAGAGAGAAAGAGCAGAGGGGCGGGGCCTCGAGGAAGAGTGAGAGGGGTCCGAGGGGGCTGCGTGGCGTCGCGGGAGGGAACCAGGGGAGGAGGAGGCAGCCAGGCAGGGAGGAGGTGGCCGGGGCGCATGGCCGCGCGCGCCGGGCGCGTGCCCGCGTCCTTCTGGCGAGGGAAGAAGACGACAGGGGGGGTAGCGGTGGCGGGCTGGGCCAGCGGGAGGAGCTGGGCCGGGCAGGTAAGCAGGTAAGTGGCCCAGGTGGCCGTCTCCCTTTTTTATTTTTGCTCTGTTTTATTTTTTTAATCATTGTTTTCTATTTGTTTCAATCTGTTTTGATTTAGTTCAAACACTAAATCATTTTTGTTTCTTCCAATAATTTTTGCAGGGACTGAAAGTAATATTCTAGAGCCCCTCACAAAATATCAGAATTATTGAAGCATTAAAAATATATATAACATATATTTGCTCCAACTCAAATACAATATATATTAGTTCAAAGATCCAAAATGACATGGAAAAATGTGCATCATCTCTGGTTACTGTTTCCAGCATTTTTCCAAAGATGATGAACATTTTTGAAAGCCACTTGGATTGACTGAAAATATTTTAGGTGAACCTGGTGAATTCTTAAAATGCTAGGGTTTGGACAATCCCCATTTCAACTTTCTGTAAAAGTAAACATGATGCATCACCAAAGGCTAGTACTAGTGCAATGCCAGAAGCTAGGGATGTGACAGTGCTCCATACCCGCAGTATAACGCCTCATTTGTGATGAACAATTGTCCTGCGAAACAATACCATAAACCAGAATAATTGTTCTCAAATAAGATGTGTTGATAAAATACGTAAGGAGGATAGCACCTGATGTTTCTATGGGTCGTCGAGCCAGTCATTGCGACAAGGCATAATTAGCTGATGTTGTGAATTGGCCGTAACAGCAAAACGTCTGATCATATAGCTTGAGCCAACCTCTGTTCCTTATTGCAACTTGAGGTCTCATACAAATTCGTGGTTTTCACTCCTCACGTAGAATGATCAATAGGCAGCAATTTTCCATCTTCGGGTATATTCTGCTGTTTTATATAATCCATAATTGCAGATACTCTCCTCCAGGTGATGGTCAAAGTCCCAATCATTGCTAATAATCATCTCCAGAAATCTTTTATGGTTGCAGAGAGGCGTCCTTGCCAGCCAAATAATCCATGGATTTGTAGACCTTTCCAAAAAAATCTCCACAATGCACTGACCGGGTTAACTAATTTGACCATATAATGTTGTTGTCTGCGGCAACTCCATTAGCCTTAGAAATTTATCTGTAACCTCCTCAAAACCACTAGTTAATGAGGCATCAGTGACAAGTTCTGACTTGGAGGACATGCCAGACTTCGTGCTAGTTGCAGCTAATTCTGATCCATGTATTCTAAAGCCGCATTAATGTCTATACCGGACAGTAGCATCAGTGGGTGGTGCGTTGAGGCCCAGGCAAGGCTGCTCGGCCGAGGCGGCTCAACGGCGGAGCTCTGGCAGGGGGTGGTGCAACGCGGCTCAGGGGTGACCGCGACAGAGGCAGCTCACGGCAGCAAAGCCCGGCAAGGAGGCGACGCAGCTCAGGGCAAGCCGGGTCGCGGTAGAGGCGGCCGGCTCGAAATCCAAGGCAGAGGAGCAGGGGCCGGCCTTCAGGGCAACGCAGGCGCACAGCCAAGTCGGAGGCCGGACAGGCAGAACTAGACAGGGCCAGGCCGCGAGCGCGTGAGACTGAAGCGACGACTGCAGGAAACAGGCTGCAAACCGGGCGGAAGCGCGAGGCAGAAAACGCGGTGATGGCAGAAAACAGACGGCGGTTTGACACGCAACCGCAGAGGTGGCTCAACGGCGGTGGAAACGGGTCGCCGGGGCACTAGCGGGTCGACGACGGAGGCGGGACAAGCGGCCACCCGGACTCTGACCAGTGAGCTGTTCAAAGGCGGCTCAGATGGCGGGTCAACACGGCAACTCGAGGCGGCCTACCACGAGGGAATCGAGTCGGAGACGGGCGGGCTGTCTTGAGATGAGTCCGAGGCTGAGATGGAATCCGGTGGGTTAAGGCACACTCCGCCCGCGAGGCGATAAGCCGGCGAGGAAGCGGCGGCTCAACAAGCGGCCCGCAGTGGAGGCAGCAGCGTTCGGGCGGCACCGCAACACAGGATCAGCAAGCATGGCCGCTCGGCAATGGCCGATGAATTGGAGGTACGAGCCGGCGGCGGTGGAGGTGCAGCGGGTCAACGAGGCGGGTTGCCGGAGGAGTCTGAACCTGTGGACCGTCCGTGTTCGGGTCATGGCCCTTTTCTTTTCTTATGCAGCTGAACATGCTAGCTTAGATCGGCTTCCTGTGCCCTGTATATCTACTTTTTGCTAGTGATAATATGCCTTGGCGGATGCATCAGTTGATGGTAAAAAACAAAGGTTGGACCAATACTCTGTACTGGTACAAATACTTGCACCTTTCCCACGTCATAGTAGATAACGGAGTAATAGTTGATGACTTTGATGACTTGATTTTAGTCTTCATGAAAGGAATCAATCACCGGTCAAATCTGGAGTTGTGGCGGAAGAAAACAAAAAGGTGCCTTGGGACTTGAATCTACACATTGCAGCAGCAACTCTCGGATTGATCTCTGATTTGCAATTATGTCTTTTTTTTGTCTGATCTCAACTCTTCTGGTCTTGGCTTTTGTTCCTAGCGCCTTGCACCAAGATCGATCTAGCTCAGATTCTTAATGGCAATTCATGTCGGTCTCGGTGATGCGCGGTAGTAGTAATGGAAATTTATCTCCTCTCGGATCTAACTTGCAAAGGCGGCGGTTCAGAGCGCAGCCCTAATTTTTTTAATTAACCTTTAAACCTCACTGATCATAGATCTGGTCTGACAAACTTGAAGCTGATGCAAATCCCTTCAAACCGGCTCTTCTTCATCCGAAAAATTGTGAACTCTCGATCCCTAGGAGAGATCCCTCCAAAAACTCAACACCACCATGCGCAGGCCCCACGGTGGGCGCCAACTGTCGTGGATTTGTCACGGCAGATGTCCTTAGTGCCAGGACTTAGTCGCGAGGCCAACGCATCTAGGTGGTAGCTTGAGAGGGGTTGATCGGGACGAGAGACGCAACACACAAGACAGGGATTTAGACAGCTTCGGGCCCCGGGAAACATCATCCGATAAAAACCCTACATGCTGTTTGAGGCTAGGTCTCATTATGATCACGAGAGAGTCGCCGGTAAGCCGGCTCTTTGTGTCTAGCCCTAGAGATTGTTTCTTCTTGCTTGTCCCTCTTTAGGGAGCCCTGTCCCTCCTTATATAAGTTAGAGGGGAGGGTTACATGTGGAGTCCAAATAGGATTAGGACTAGCCTATCTTTTACTACAAGACGGATACAAGTCCGGTTCTTGATTCCTTGTAAGGGAGATATTCCTCGCGCCTTTCCTCTTAAGCCGGCCTACCATAACGTAAGCCGGCCTTCTGGGCCTTGAGCCTCCTGGGCCCCCGGGTCTTGTGGCTCCTCTGATCCGCTTGCCAGGTCACCCATAAGTTGCCAGGATCGGGCGGGTCACTTAGTGTGTCGTCTAGTCAGGGCGGGTCATTAGTGAGTCGCCAAGTCCGGCTGGGTTATACATCCAGCCGGGTCATACCGCGGGGTATATCCCCGACATCGATCAAACCGCACAACACTATACATTGTTCTCTTTTTCGTCGGTATGTTACTTGCCCGAGATTCGATCGTCAGTATCCAATACCTAGTTCAATCTCGTTACCAGTAAGTCTCTTTACTCGTTCCGTAATACATCATCCCGTAACTAACTCGTTAGTTATCATGCTTGCAAGGTTTATAGTGATGTGTATTACCGAGAGGGCCCAGAGATATCTCTCCAACAATCGGAGTGACAAATCCTAATCTTGATCTATGCCAACTCAACAAGTACCATCGGAGACACCTTTAGAGCACCTTTATAATCACCCAATTACGTTGTGACGTTTGGTAGCACACAAAGTGTTCCTCAAGTATTCGGGAGTTGCATAATCTCATAGTCATAAGAATATGTATAAGTCATGAAGAAAGCAATAGCAGTAAACAAACGATCAAGTGCTAAGTTAACAGAATGGGTCAAGTCAATCACATCATTCTCTTAATGATGTGATCCCATTGATCAAATAACAACTCAAGTCTATGGTTAGGAAACTTAACCATCTTTGATCAATGAGCAAGTCAAGTAGAGGCATACTAGTGACACTATGTTTGTCTATGTATTCACACATGTATTATGTTTCCGGTTAATACAATTCTATCATGAATAATAAACATTTATCATGAAATAAGGAAATAAATAATAATTTTATTATTGCCTCTAAGGCATATTTCCTTCATCCCCAAGCTTAGACGCTTGAGACTTATTGAAATATTATCTTGGGATGCCTTGGGCATCCCCAAGCTTGAGCTTTTGTGTCTCCTTAATTCCTCTCATATCACGGTCTCCCTAAATCTCAAAAGCTTCGTCCACACAAAACTCAACAAGGACTCGTGAGATAAGTTAGTATAAACCAATGCAAAAACCTTATCATACTCTTATGTAGCAAATCACTAAAATTATTAATCAAAATTGCATACTAAATGCCTCCGCATATTTAATAGTCCTATCCTCATATAGAATCAGTAAACAAGCTAACATATGCAAACATAACAGCAATCTGCCTAAACAGGACAGTCTGTGAAGAATGCAGCAAGATCCATACTTCCCTAGCTCCAAAAATTATGAAAGAAAATTCCCACTGCAGTAAATTTATCAGAGATTATTATGCAAAATGTTTCAACATTTTATCACATTCTGACTTTTCTAGGGAATTTTTGCAACAGTGGTAAACTTTATGTTTTCAAACAGCAACATGTAGACTTGTAAAATAGGAATAGTAAAGGCCATCAATGCCACATGTATTGAAATAAATGATGCAAAACATTGTTCTAAATAACAGCAAGCAAATCCTAACAAAATAAATTGACGCTCCAAGTAAAACACATATCATGTGGTGAATAAAAACATAGCTCCAAGTAAAGTTACCGATGAACGAAGACGAAAGAGGGGATGCCTTCCGGGGCATCCCCAAGCTTAGGCTCTTGATTGTCCTTGAATATTACCTTGGGGTGCCTTGGGCATCCCCAAGATTAGTCTCTTGCCTCTCCTTATTCCATAGTCCATTGAATCTTTACCCAAAACTTGAAAACTTCACAACACAAAACTTAATAGAAAACTCGTGAGCTCCGTTAGTAAAGAAAACAAACCACCACTTCAAGGTACTGTAATGAACTCATTCTTTATTTATATTGGTGTTAAACCTACTGTATTCCAACTTTTATATGGTTCATAAACTCTATTACTAGCCATAGATTCATCAAAATAAGCAAACAACACACGAAAAACAGAATCTGTCAAAAACAGAACAGTCTGTAGTAATCTGTAGGTTTCTAATACTTCTGGAACCCCAAAAATTCTAAACTAAATTGCTGGACGTGAGTTATTTATATATTAATAATATTCAAAAATAATTAACTAAATAGCACTCTCCATTAAAAACAGCAAATCTCGTGAGCGCTAAAGTTTCTGTTTTTTACAGCAGGGTCGCAAAGACTTTCCCCAAGAATTCCCAAAGGTTCTACTTGGCACAAACACTAATTAAAAGCATAAAACCACATCTAAACAGAGTCTAGATGAATTATTTATTACTAAACAGAAGTAAAAAGCAAAGAACAAAAATAAAATTGGGTTGCCTCCCAACAAGCACTATCGTTTAACGCCCCTACCTAGGCATGATGATTTCAACGATGCTCGCGTAAAAGATAAGAATTGAAACATAAAGAGAGCATCATGAAGAATATGACTACCACATTTAAGTCTAACCCACTTCCTATGCATAGGGATTTTGTGAGCAAACAACTTGTGGGAACAAGAATCAATTTGCATAGGAAAGCAAAACAAGCATAACTTCAAGATTTTAAGCACATAGAGAGGAAACTTGATATTATTGCAATTCCTATGAGCACATATTCATCCCAAATAATAATTTTCAGTAGCATCATGAATTAATTCAACAATATAACCATCACATAAAGCATTCTTTTCATGATCTACAAGCATAGAATTTTTACTACTCTCCACATAAGCAAAATTCTTCTCATTCATAATAGTGGGAGCAAACTCAACAAAATAACTATCATGTGAGGCATAATCCAATTGAAAGTTAAAATCATGATGAAAAGTTTCATGGATATCATTATTATTTATAGCATACAAGTCATCACAATAATCATCGTAAATAGGGGGCATGCTCTCATCATAATAAATTTGCTCATCAAAACTTGGGGGACAAAAAATATCATCTTCATCAAACATAGCATCCCCAAGCTTATGGCTTTGCATATCATTAGCATCATGGGTATTCAAAGAATTCATACTAACAACATTGCAATCATGCTCATCATTCAAAGATTTAGTGCCAAACATTTTAATGCATTCTTCTTCTAGCATTTTGGCACAATTATCGGAATCCTTATTTTCATGAAACATATTAAAAAGATGAAGCATATGAGGTACCCTCAATTCCATTTTTTGTAATTTTCTTTTATAGACTAAACTAGTGATAAGAAAAAAATATTCGATTGCAAGATCTAAAGATATACCTTCAAGCGCTAACCTCCCCGGCAACGGCGCCAGAAAAGAGCTTGATGTCTACTACACAACCTTCTTCTTGTAGACGTTGTTGGGCCTCCAAGTGCAGAGGTTTGTAGGACAGTAGAAAATTTCCCTCAAGTGGATGACCTAAGGTTTATCAATCCATGGGAGGCGTAGGACGAAGATGGTCTCTCTCAAGAAACCCTACAACCAAATAACAAAGAGTCTCTTGTGTCCCCAACACACCCAATACAATGGTAAATTGTATAGGTGCACTAATTCGGCGAAGAGATGGTGATACAAGTGCAATATGGATAGTAGATAATGGTTCTTGTAAAATATAAAAACAGCAAGGTAACAAATGATAAAAGTGAGCACAAACAGTATTGCAATGCATGGAAACAAGGCCTAGGGTTCATACTTTCACTAGTAAAAGTTCTCTCAACAATAATAACATAATTGGATCATATAACTATCCCTCAACATGCAACAAAGAGTCACTCCAAAGTCACTAATAGCGGAGAACAAACGAAGAGATTATGGTAGGGTACGAAACCATCTCAAAGTTATCATTTCTAATCGATCTATTCAAGAGTCCATAGTAAAATAACATGAAGCTATTCTTTCCGTTCGATCTATCATAGAGTTTGTACTAGAATAACACCTTAAGATACAAATCAACCAAAACCCTAATGTCACCACAAGTATCCGTGGGTATGATTATATGATATGCATCACACCATCTTAGATTCATCTATTCAACCAACACAAAGAACTTCAAAGAGTTCCCCAAAGCTTCTACCGGAGAGTCAAGACGAAAACGTGTGCCAACCCCTATGCATAAGTTCACGGAACTCGCAAGTTGATCACCAAAACATACATCAAGTGGATCACGTGATATCCCATTGTCACCACATATAAGCACATGCAAGACATACATCAAGTGTTCTCAAATCCTTAAAGACTCAATGCGATAAGATTAACTTCAAAGGGAACAGTCAATCCATTACAAGAGAGTAGAGGGGGAGAAACATCATAAGATCCAACTATAATAGCAAAGCTCGCGATACATCAAGATCGTACCACCTCAAGAACACGAGAGAGAGAGAGAGAGATCAAACACATAGCTACTGGTACATACCCTCAGCCCCGAGGGTGGACTACTCCCCTCCTCGTCATGGAGAGCGTCGGGATGATGAAGATGGCCACCGGAGAGGGATTCCACCCTCCGGCAGGGTGCCGGAACGGGTCTAGATTGGTTTTCGGTGGCTACGGAGGCTCGTGGCGGCGGAACTCCCGATTTATTCTGCTCCCCGCTGTTTTAGGGTATATGGACATATATAGGCGAAAGAAGTCGGTCAGGGGAGCCACGAGGGTGGGGGCACACCTCCATGCCTCATGGCTTCTCAAAAATTCCAAAATAAATTACTGGACGTGAGGAATTTATCTATTAATCATCTACAAAAAGAATTAACTAAATAGCACTCTCCAATAAAAATGGCAGCAATTCTCGCGAGCGCTAAAGTTTCTGTTTTTTACAGCAAGATCAAAAAGACTTTCCCCAAGTATTCCCAGTGGTTCTACTTGGCATAAACACTAATTAAACACAAAAAACACAACCAAAATAGAGGCTAGATAAATTATTTATTGAATAACAACATGGAAAAATATTGGGTTGCTCCCAACAAGCGCTTTTCTTTAAAGCTTTATAGCTAGGCATAAGATTTCAACGATGCTCACATGAAAGACAAGAATTGAAGCACAAAGACAGCATCATGAAACACGTGACAAACAGATCTAAGTCTAACATACTTCCTATGCATGGTCATCTTATAGGCAAACAAATTATCAAGGCAATCAAAAACTAGCATATGCAAGGAAGCGGAAAGAAACAATAGCAATCTCAACATAGCGAGAGGTAATTTAGTAACATGAAATTTTCTACCACCATATTTTCCCCTCTCATAATAATTACATGTAGGATCATAATCAAGTTCAACAATATAGCTATCACAAAACACATTCTTAGCACGATCCACATGTATGCAAAGTTGACACTCTTCCAAAATAGTGGGATTAACATTAACTAAAGTCATGACCTCTCCAAACCCACTTTTATCAAAAACTTCATAAGATTGAACATTCTCCAAATATGTGGGATCTAAAGTTGACACTCTTCCAAACCCACTTTCAATATTATTGCAAACATTATAATCAATCTCATATTCCTCATGGGGCTTAAATAAATTTTTAAGATCATAAGAAGAATCACCCCAATCATGATCATTGCAACAAGTAGTAGACATTGCAAAACTAGCATCCCCAAGCTTAGGGTTTTGCATATTATAAGCACAATTGACATTAATAGAATTTATACTATCATCATTGCAATCATGCTTTCTATTCAAAGAGCCATCGTGAATCACTCCATAAAGTACTTCATCACAATTTTCAGATTCACGAGTTTCAAGCAAAACTTCATAAAGATTATCTAGTGCACAAAGCTCACTAGCAATTGGTTCATCATAATTGGATCTCTTAAAAAGATTAGCAAGCGGATGAGGATCCATAGATCTTAGGTTCTCTATTTAGCAATAAATAAACAACTATTCCAACCAAACGAGCAAACGAGCCAAGTAAGACATCAAAGCAAATGGAAAGACGAACAGAAGAAGGGCGAATAAAATGGCAAGGGCGAAGTGGGGGAGAGGAAAACGAGAGGCAAATGGAAAATAATGTAATGCAAGGGATAAGAGTTTGTGATGGGTACTTGGTATGTCTTGACTTGTGCGTAGACTCCCCGACAACGGCGCCAGAAATACTTCTTGCTACCTCTTGAGCATGCATAGGTGATACGTCTCCAACATATCTATAATTTTTTATTGCTCCATGCTATTATATTATCTATTTTGGATGCTAATGGGCTTTATTTTACACTTTGATATCATTTTTGGGACTAACCTACTAACCGGAGGCCCAACCCAAATTGCTGTCTTTTTCTTCCTATTTTAGGGTTTTGAAGAAATGGAATATCAAACGGAGTCCAAACGGAATAAAACCTTCAGGAACGTGATTTTCTCAACAAACGTGATCCAAGAGACTTGGAGTGGGCGTCAAGAAACAACCGAGGAAGCCATGAGGCAGGGGGGCGCGCCTACGCCCCTGGCGCGCCCTCCACCCTTGTGGGCCCCTCGTTGCTCCACTGACGTACTTCTTCCTCCTAAATATATCCACGTACCCCCCAAACATCCAGGAGCACCATGAAAACCTAATTCCACCACCGCAACCTTCTGTACCCAAGAGATCCCATCTTGGGGCCTTTTCTGGAGCTCCGTCGGAGGGGGTATTGATCACAGAGGGCCTCTACATCAACTCCATGGCCTCTCCGGTGATGTGTGAGTAGTTTATTTCAGGCCTACGGGTCCACAGTGATTAGCTAGATGGCTTCTTCTCTCTCTTTGGATCTCAATATAAAGTTCTCCTCGATCTTCTTGGAGATCTATTCGACGTAATCTTCTTTTGCGGTGTGTTTGTCAAGATCCGATGAATTGTGGGTTTATGATCAAGTTTATCTATGAACAATATTTGATTCTCCTCTGATTTCTTTTATGTATGATTGGTTTATCTTTGCAAGTCTCTTTGAATTATCAGTTTGGTTTAGCCTACTAGATTGATCTTTCTTGCAATGGGAGAAGTGCTTAGCTTTGGGTTCAATCTTTCGGTGCTCGATCCCAGTGACAGAAAGGGAACCGACACGTATTGTATTGTTGCCATCGAGGATAAAAAGATGGGGTTTATATCATATTGCATGAGCTTATCCCTCTACATCAAAGTCATCTTGCTTAAGGCGTTACTTTGTTCTTATGAACTTAATACTCTAGATGCATGCTGGATAGCGGTCGATGTGTGGAGTAATAGTAGTAGATGCACAATCGTTTCGGTCTAGTCGTCGTGGACGTGATGCCTATATACATGATCATACCTAGATATTCTCATAACTTTGCTCAATTCTATCAATTGCTCGACAGTAATTCGTTTACCGCCATAATACTTATGCTCTTGAGAGAAGCCACTAGTGAAACCTATGGCCCCCGAGTCTATCTTCCATCATATTAATCTTCCAACACTTAGTTATTTCTTTTTTCGTTTATTTTACTTTGCATCTTTATCATAAAAATACCAAAAATATTATCTTATCATATATATCAGATCTCACTCTCATAAGTAACCGTGAAGGGATTGACAACCCCTTTATCGCATTGGTTGCGAGGTTCTTATTTGTTTGTGTAGGTGTGTGGGACTCGAGCGTGATCTCCTACTGTATTGATACCTTGGTTCTCAAAAACTAAGGGAAATACTTACGCTACTTTGCTGCATCACCCTTTCTTCTTGAAGGGAAAACCAACGCAGTGCTCAAGAGGTAGCAAGAAGGATTTCTGGCGCTGTTGCCGGGGAGATTCGCGCCAAGTCAAGTCAAGATTCGACTCCTGACAATGAGCCATTCATGGCACCGTTGCCGGAGTCTACGCACAAGTAAAGACCTACCAAGTACCCATCACAAACTCTTATCCCTCGTATTACATTATTGCCATTTGCCTCTCGTTTTCCTATCCCCCACTTCACCCTTGCCGTTTTATTCTCCCTCTTTTCCTCGCGCCCTCTCTTTTCCCGTTCCCCTTCTCCTTTTTCTATTTGCCTTTTTGCATGTTTCTTGTTTGCTTGTGTGTTGGATTGCTTGCTTGTCACGATGGCTCAAGATAATACTAAATTGTGTGACTTTACCAATACCAACACCAATGATTTTCTTAGCACTCCGATTGCTCCTCTTACCGATACTGAATCTTGTGAAATTAATGCTGCTTTGTTGAATCTTGTCATGAAAGATCAATTCGTTGGCCTTCCTAGTGAAGATGCCGCTACCCATCTAAATAGCTTTGTTGATTTGTGTGATATGCAAAAGAAGAAAGATGTGGACAATGATATTGTTAAATTGAAGCTATTTCCTTTTTCCCTTAGAGATCATGCTAAAGCTTGGTTTTCGTCTTTACCTTAAAATAGTATTGATTCATGGAATATGTGCAAAGATGCTTTTATCTCTAAGTATTTTCCTCCCGCTAAAATCATCTCTCTTAGAACCGATATTATGAATTTTAAGCAACTTGATCATGAACATGTTGCACAATCTTGGGAGAGGATGAAATTAATGATACGTAATTGCCCTACACATGGTTTGAATCTTTGGATGATTATACAAAATTGTATGCTGGATTGAATTTTGCTTCTAGAAATCTTTTCAATTTGGCCACGGGAGGCACTTTTATGGAAATCACTTTAGGAGAAGCTACTAAACTCCTAGATAATATTATGGTTAATTATTCTCAATGGCACACCGAAAGATCTACTAATAAAAAAGTGCATGCGATAGAAGAAATTAATGTTTTGAGTGGAAAGATGGATGAACTTATGAAATTGGTTGCTAATAAGGGTGCTCCTACTGATCCTAATGATATGACTTTGTCTACTTTGATTGAGAATAATAATGAATCTATGGATGTGAATTTTGTTGGTAGGAACAATTTTGGTAATAACGCGTAGAGAGGTAATTTTAATCCTAGGCCGTTTCCTAGAAATTCCTCTAATAATTATGGTAATTCCTACAACAATTCTTATGGAAATTATAATAATATGCCCTCTGAATTTGAATCTAATATTAAAGAATTTATTGCTTCGCAAAAGAGTTTCAATGCTTTGATTGAAGAAAAATTGCTTAAGATTGATGAGTTGGCTAGGAACGTTGATAGAATTTCTCTTGATGTTGATTCTTTGAAACTTAGATATATTCCACCTAAGCATGATATCAATGAGTCTCTCAAAGCCATGAGAATTTCCATTGATGAGTGCAAAGAAAGAACCGCTAGGATGCGTGCTAAGAAAGATTGCTTTGTGAAGGCGTGTTCTTCTAGTTTTCATGATAATAAAGATGAAGATCTAAAAGTTATTGATGTGTATCCTATTAAATATTTGTTTTGAAATATGAATCTTGATAATGATGGGACTGAAGATGAGCCACCTTTACCTAGAAGGCGTTCCAAAAATTCGGAGTTTTTAGATCTTGATGCAAAATTGATAAAAGTGGGATTGAAGAGGTCAAAACTTTAGATATCAATGAACCCACTATTTTGGATTTAAAGAAATTTAATTATGATAATTGCTCTTTGATAGATTGTATTTCCTTGTTGCAATCTGTGCTAAATTCTCCTCATGCTTATAGTCAAAATAAAGCTTTTACTAAACATATCGTTGATGCTTTGATGCAATCTGATGAAGAAAAACATGAGTTGGAAGTTTCTATCCCTAGAAATCTTTATGATGAGTGGGAACCTACAATAAAAATTAAAATTAAATATCATGAGTGTTATGCTTTGTGTGATTTGGGTGCTAGTGTTTCCACGATTCCAAAAACTTTGTGTGATTTGCTAGGTTTCCATGATTTGGATGATTGTTCTTTAAACTTGCACCTTGCAGATTCCACTATTAAGAAACCTATGGGAAGAATTAATGATGTTCTTATTTTTGCAAATAGGAACTATGTGCCCGTAGATTTCATTGTTCTTGACATACATTGCAATCCTTCATGTCCTATTATTCTTGGTAAACCTTTCCTTAGAACGATTGGTGCAATTATTGATATGAAGGAAGGGAATATTAAATTCCAATTTCCATTAAAGAAAGTCATGGAACACTTTCCTAGAAATAAAATTAAATTACCATATGAATCTATTATGAGAGCCACTTATGGATTGCCTACCAAAGATGGCAATACCTAGATCTATCTTCGCTTTTATGCCTAGCTAGGGGCGTTAAACGATAGCGCTTGTTGGGAGGCAACCCAATTTTATTTTATTTCTTGCTTTTTTATCCTGTTTAGTAATAAATAATGTATCTAGCCTATGTTTTGGTTGTGTTTTTTGTGTTTAATTAGTGTTTGCGCCAAGTAGAACCGTTGGGAAGACTTGGGGAAAGTCTTTTTGATCTTGCTATAAAAAACATAAACTTTAGTGCTCACAACAATTGCTGCCATTTTTTATTTTGAAAGTGATATTTAGTTAATTATGTTTGAAGGTGATTAAAAGATAAATTCCTCATGTACAGCAATTCATTGTAGAATTTTTGGAGTTCCAGAAGTTGCGTTAGCTACAGATTACTACAGACTAATCTGTTTTTGACAGATTCTGTTTTTCGTGTGTTGTTTGCTTATTTTGATGAATCTATGGCTAGTAAAAGAGTTTATAAACCATAGAGAAGTTGGAATACAGTAGGTTTAACACCAATATAAATAAATAATGAGTTCACTATAGTACCTTGAAGTGGTGTTTTGCTTTCTTTCGCTAATAGAGCTCACGAGATTTTCTATTTTGAGTTTTGTGTTGTAAAGTTTTCAAGTTTTGGGTAAAGATTTGATGGATTATGGAACAAGGAGTGGCAAGAGCCTAAGCTTGGGGATTACCATGGCACCCCAAGGTAAAACTCAAGGACACCAAAAAGCCTAAGCTTGGGGATGCCCCGGAAGGAATCCCCTCTTTCGTCTTCGTCTGTCGATAACTTTACTTGGAGCTATATCTTTATTCACCACATGATATGTGTTTTGCTTGGAGTATCTTGTATGATTTGAGTCTTTGATTTTTAGTTTACCACAATCATCCTTGCTATACACATCTTTCGAGAGAGACTCACATGATTTGAAACTTATTAGAATACTCTATGTGCTTCACTTTATCTTTTGAGCTATATAGTTTTTCCTCTAGTGCTTCACTTATATCTTTTAGAGCACGGCGGTGGTTCTATTTTATAGAAATAATTTATCTCTCATGATTCACTTATATTATTTTGAGAGTCCTTTAGAACAACATGGAAATTTGCTTTAATATAAAAACTTTCATAGAAGTGCATTGAATACTATGAGAAGTTTGATACTTGATAATTGTTTTGAGATATGGAGATGGTGATATTAGAGTCATGCTAATTGAGTAGTTGTGAATTTGTGAAGTACTTGTGTTGAAGTTTGTGATTCCCATAGCATGCACGTATGGTGAATCGTTATGTGATGAAGTCGGAGCATGATTTATTTATTGTTTGTCTTCCTTATGAGTGGCGGTCGAGGAGAGCGATGGTCTTTTCCTACCAATCTATCCCCCTAGGAGCATGCGCGTAATACTTTGTTTCGATAACTAATAGATTTTTGCAGTAAGTATGTGAGTTCTTTATGACTAATGTTGAGTCCATGGATTATACGCACTCTCACCCTTCCACCATTGCTAGCCTCTCTAGTATCGCACAACTTTTGCCGGTACCTTAAACCCACCATATACCTTCCTCAAAACAGCCACCATACCTACCTATTATGGCATTTCCATAGCCATTCCGAGATATATTGCCATGCAACTTTCCACTGTTCCGTTATTATGACATGCTTCATCATTGTCATATTGCTTGCATGATCATGTAGTTGACATCGTATTTGTGGCAAGGCCACCCTTCATAATTCTTCATACATGTCACTCATGCATCACTGCACATCCCGGTACACCGCCGGAGGCTCACATAGATTCATATTTTGTTCTAACTATTGAGTTGTAATCTTGAGTTGTAAGAAATTAAAGTGTGATGATCATCATTATTAGATCATTGTCCCAAGTGAGGAAAGGATGATGGAGACTATGATTCCCCCACAAGTCGGGATGAGACTCTGGACGAAAAATTAAAAAATAGAAAAAAGGCCAAAAAGAAAAAAAAGAAGGCCCAAATAAAAATGAGAGAAAAAGAGAGAAGGGACAGTGTTACTATCCTTTTTCCACACGTGTGCTTCAAAGTAGCACCATGATCTTCATGATAGAGAGTCTCCTATGATATCGCTTTCATATACTAGTGGGATTTTTTCATTATAGAACTTGGCTTGTATATTCCAATGATGGGCTTCCTCAAAATGCCCTAGGTCTTCATGAGAAAGCGAGTTGGATGCACACCCACTTAGTTTCTTTTGTTGAGCTTTCATATACTTATAGCTCTAGTGCATCCGTTGCATGGCAATCCCTACTCACTCACATTGATATCTATTGATGGGCATCTCCACTACAAAAAAAAGACACATCCATGACATTTTGGGCCGAACGAATTTTTTTGTCATACATATGACACTTCTATGATGATAATTGTGACAGAACCCGGTATCATCATAGATGTGGTGGGCTCCTACTTCTATGACAAAAAAACATGACAGAAAATGGGTTTTTCGTCCTGGGCGGGCCGAAGACGCAGCTGCATGACATTCTTTGGGCCGTCCATGACGGAAAAAACCGTGGTAGAAGCGAGGGCGAGGAAAATTTCGGCGAGTTCCTGGTTACGGTGGGAGGTCGGGGGCCGAGCGATGCCGTTTCTCTCGTACACGTAGGCGCGTGTGTGCGAGGCGTCGGCTCTAACTGAACCCGAGCGAGGCGTTGGGCTCTAACTGAACCCGAGTGATTGCACTGCAGGCTACGCGTTACTGAACCCGAGTGATCGATCGATGGCTGTTAACTGAACCCGATCGAGCGATTCCTTCGCTACTGCTGCTAACTGAAACTGATCGATGCTGCCTCTGGGATGAACAATGAGCGTTGCCGGGGGGGTTGGATGAACAGTGAGCGGTGGCGTTGCCTCTGGATGAACAGGACCTCGTGGTGTGGTGGAGGGCTGGATGAACAGTAGACGGTGGAGGGGTGCCCGTGGAGGGGTGGTTGAATAGGACCCCGTGGTGTGGAGGGCTGGATGAACAGTAGACGGTGGAGGGGTGCCCGTGGAGGGGTGGTTGAACAGTAGCCGGTGGAGTAGCGCACGGTGGAGGCTGGATGAACAGGAGCCCGTGGAGGCTGGAGGAGGTCAACGGTAGCCCGTGGAGGCTGGAGGAGGTCGACGGTGGAGATGAACAGTATCCCATGGAGTCCCGTTTTGCGGTACGCCACACCCCTCCTGATGAACAGGACCCCCGTTTTGATCGTAGCGCTCCAACACAAGTCTGTTTCGTCCGTTTTGCGGTACGCCACACCCCTCCCGATCAATAGGACCCTCGTTTCGACCGTAGGACGTCCGTTTCGTCCGTTTTGCGGTACGCCACACCCCTCCCGATCAACAGGACCCCCGTTTCGACCATAGGAGGTATGTTTCCTCCGTTTTGCGGTACGCTAGACCCCTCCCGATCAACAGGACCCCGTTCTGAACATAGGAGGTCTGTATCCTCCGTTGTGCGGTACGCCAGGCCTTGTTTCCATCGCTTGTTCCGTCGAAGCCCTCCCGATGAACATGACCATGCATTCCGTTCCGACCCAGCTGGTTGGCTCCCACGCGTTCCGTTGCCTCCCGATGAACATGACGCATTCCATTGCCTCCCCATGAACACGACGCATTCTGTTGCCTCCCCATGAACACGACGACAACGTTGTTTCTCCCTTCCGACCCAGCCATGTACACGAGCCCTGGCCGTACATATGCGCAAGTAGGCGTTCGGGACCCCGCTTGTATGTACACATACGTGGCCGTATTTTCTATCTTGCACCCTGGCCGTTGTACGTATGTGTACATGCTATGTGCGTGCCTCTACTGCGACACGTACGCACCTCTACTACGACACATGCGCGCCTCTACATCCACCAGTATATATGTACGTACACGTTCACGACTAGAATGACAACGCTACGTACGCTTCGACCAGGTGGGTCCTGTCTGTCAGGCACTTCCTTGCCTGCGAAGATGTAGCTGGTGGGTCCCAGCAGTCAGGGGGCGAATCATTTTTTTTTTGCCCAGACCCACTTCCTTGCGTGCGAAGATGTAGCTGGTGGGTCCCAGCAGTCAGGGGCAAATGTTTTTTCGCGAAATACATTGGCCCGTCCGGTGGGTCCCCGCTGTCAGGTGGAGGAATAATTATTTTGCACGTAATAAGGAGGCACTTCCTTGCTGCGGCCGTGGACCCAGCTGTCAGCCTCTCCACGTACAGTCCACGTCCGATGGAAGCTGTTCCTTGACCACGTTGACCACGCCGCGTCGAGAGCACCAGGGCGGTGGACGATGGTGAGGCCTAGGAAGGGGACGACGCGGAGCCGGAGAAGACGCGATAGTGGATTCCCACGTGTAGAGGAGTACGAGGGTTCACTGGTTCGCTGCAGTGTGAGGCCGCCATCGCTGCAGAATAACAGGGGGTGTGGGTGAGTAGAGGGATGGCCTGGCCAGCGGTGGGAGTAGTAGGGGGCAGTGGGGCCTCCGCCGCATCGCAGCTGGCCATGGGAGGCAGGAGCACGAGGCACGACCGGCGCTAGTTTGGGTGGCTAGAGCAAGAAGACCAGAGGCTGAAGAAGCACTACGGCCGTTGGATGGACATCGTACGGTCACTGGAGCTAGAATCGTGCATATTGACTAAGTTGACAAAGCCCTCCATCCCCGTCAACTTAGTAGGCCCATGAGTCAGCCTACCACTATACTGGGTCCCAGCTAATAGGGGGAGTATTCATTTCTTTGTGCGTAATAAGGAGGCACTTCCTTGCGTGCAAAGATATAGCTGGTGGGTCCGAGCTGTCAGCGGCGGTAACGTTTTTTTCGTGAAATACAGAGGCCCTTTTGGTGGGTCCCTGATGTCAGGTGGAGGAATCATTATTTTGCGCGTAATAAGGAGGCATTTCCTTGCGTGCGGCCATGGACCCAGCTGTCGGCCGCTCCACGTACAGTCCACTTCAGATGCATGTCAGTCGTTGACCACGTTGACCAGGCCGTGCCGAGAGCACCAGGGCGATGGACGACGGCGAGGCCTAGGAAGGGAACGGACAGAGGCAGGGAAGACTCGGCAGTTGTTTCCCATGCGAAGGGGAGTATGACTCACAAAGCGACTTACTTGGCAAATCACAAAAAAACTGGGCTATGGCCGTGGACCCAGCTGTCAGCCTCTCCACGTACAGTACTCTTCCGATGGAAGTCGGTCTTTGACCACATTGACCACGCCGCGCCGAGAGCACCAAGGCGGTGGACGACGGCGAGGCCTAGGAAGGGGACGACGCGGAGCCGGGGAAGACGCGGCAGTGGATGCCCACGCGGAGAGGAGTACAAGGGTTCACTGGTTCGGCTGCGGCGTGAGGCTGCCGTCGCCGCAGAATAACAAGGGGTGTGGGTGAGTAGAGGGATACCCTGGGCCAGCGGTGGGAGTAGTAGGGGGCGGTGAGGCCTCCGCGACATCACAGTCGGCCACGAGAGGCAGGAGCACGCGGCACGACCGGCACTGCTTTGGGCGGCTGGAGCAAGAAGACCAGAGGTTGAAGAAGCACTATGGCCGTTGGATGGACATCGTACGGTCACTAGAGCTAGAATCATTCATATTGACTAAGTTGACAAAGCCCTTTGTCCTCGTCAACTTAGTAGGCCCACAAGTCAGCCACCCACTATGGTGGATCCCAGCTAGCAGGGGGTATTCATTTTTTTGTGCGTAATAAGGAGGCACTTCCTTGCGTGCGAAGATATAGCTGGTGGGTCTGACCTGTCAGCGGGGGGACGTTTTTTCCTTGCGTGCGACCATGGACCTCGTGGGTCCCAGCCGTCAGGCTCTCCACGTACAGTCCTCTTCCGATGACTCTCGTATGTTGACCACGCCGCGCCGAGCGCACCGAGGCGGTGGACAACGGCGAGGCTCTAGACTGGAATGACCTAGAGATGGGGAAGACGCGGCAGTGGAGTCGCAGACAGAGAGGAGTGGGAAACTTGACTAGTTCGGGTGCGGGCTGGGCCTACACTCGGCAGAGAATACCAGGAGGTGCGGAGTGGAGGGATGGCTTGGCCGTCGGCGGGGTAGCACTGAGGAGCGCAAAACAACGTCATTGGACGCCGAAGGCTGGAGCAGGCGGTTCCAGCCATGCTGGGGGAAGAAGACGAGAGATTGAAGAAGAATGCCGGCCGTTGGATGTAAATCCAACGCCTTCTTAGGCTTCGACCTACTGGCCCACATGTCAGCCAGTCCATTTGTTTTTAGTCCATTTGGTGGGCTGGGTGAAACAATGATGTAGCATCTATGTAGCTCGTTTAAATCCCATTTGCATTTTTCTCGAAATCCGCGGACTTGTTGGGCTGGGTAAAAACATAAACACATGATTGCACGTCAGTAAAATCTTTGCAAGCTTATGTACGCAATCACTAGGAGTTAACTTGCCAAGTTATATATAAACAATTATTATTATTATTTTGTAAGAACTTTCAACTTACAAAATAAAATATCATTTTAATTTGATGAGTTAATAGTATGTGGGGTATTATTATTTTTTAGGCTAGATGTGGGACAGTTGAGTTGGTTCTAGGGGAATGTACTGGGAGAAAACTAAGTTTACATTGAAAAAGTAAGTGGGAGAAAATTCAGAGACCTGATGGGTCCACCTAAGGAGGGGAATATGTTGGGAGGAAGGAGATTCAAAGCACGACAGCCAAGTGAACTAGTTTTTTTACGGACAAGTGAACTAGTTTACATACATAAGAAAATAGCCACTAAAAAGCAATCAGGTTAATGGGTTCTTAAAAGAAATATTTCAGACAAAACAGATAATTACGACACATAGGCTAATGCATGAAACACTCAGATGATAAAGGTGCTTATAAACAGATAAAGTACAACATCTAGACCTTCCTGGCACGCTTGATCATGACGCTGCGGTTGTCCGTGTACTCGTCAGTTACGGGAAGTAGACACGCCCTCATGTCCAAGATCTGCCTGTACATGTCATAGCATGCGTATGCGTCCTTGGCCGCGTAGGTTATGTAGGCTAGATTCAGAGGTACCTCCCACGTGTTCAGGTCGTCTTCTTTCATGTTGGCGTATCAGGGGTCGATGATGATCTCAGCGAGGTCAACCACGGAGTCCTTCTCCTGCCCATTGCTGATGATCTTCCATTGCTTCTGGATGTCAACAAGCTTGTTGCACCAGATGGCCGAATCGTCGCATTCTTCCTTCTCCCCACAGTAGCGAAGGTGCAGTCGGCGTTGCCGATGAAACGGGCGAATGCTCCAGAACCTGGTGCAGCCATAGGACTGAGGCGAGGCAGAGCTTTATCGAGTCCGTATCGTTGGTGTACATCGCATTCAACTTGGTGCAGCCATAGGACTGAACGGCAAACTCAAAGGGGAACTCCTTGCTGAAGTCCATATCCAGCAGGCTCACCCCTCGGATCTCCATTGGAGTCTCTTCGAGTGAACGAGTGTGTAGGCGGCGGCAGCGGTTCGTTTTTCAGCTCTTGGGGAACTGGATTCAACAGTAAGCTGAGTGTGTACAGGTGACAATAGTTACTACCCCTCCTCGTCCGTTGCACGCCCGGCAGAAGATGCACCCTCGGCCACACGTCGGTTCACGAGCGGGTCTGTATTGGTACTGTAATAACATGAGTTAGTGGTCACTTTACTTAAATTTAATTAGCTTTAATAGAAATTTATACTTAAAACAAGCAATGCATTCGCTCGTTCTATCAGTGCCACAGGATCAACATGCACAACAATTAGAATTATGATTCTCAGGACGCACACGATCAACACATTTGTCGCACTTTCACAAATATAATACTACCAAGTTTGAACTGTTTGTTATGGTTGTTGTCCTCTGCATCATCATGTCGTGTTTCCCAGCTTGCAAGATTCATAACCAACAAATAAGATCCAAATAATAAGTACAACAATGATGCCTACACATCTCATTGATTCCCAGCTTGCAAGATTAAGAACCAACAAATAAGATCCAAATAATAACTACAACAAAGATGCCTACACATCTCATTGATTCCCAGCTTGCAAGATTCAGAACCAACAAATAAGATTCAAATAATAAGTACAACAAAGATGCCTACACATCTCGCTGATTCCCAGCTTGCAAGATTCAGAACCAACCCATTAGAGCCTTTTGATAAAGTGAATATCGGGATTAAATCCATCTTGGCTAGCCATGTCATATAGTCGAAGAACTTGGCGAATGCTCTTGACCATCACAACATCTCTAGTTGAGTATTCATGTTTGCACAGCACAAACAAGGAGATAGGAGAGCATGATTTCACTTTAATAGCGGCCTCCTTGAACTCAACCTCCAGCTCTACTTGGATGGGGTCTGCCTGGAGTTCCATGATTCAATTCATGCGCCTTTTTCTGCAGTTCACCTGAAATGAAGCAAATATTGCATCATTCAGCTAGCAAGAAGTACTTGCTCTTGTGAGCTAGCAGATTCTTCTTTAGTAGTTGCACTAAAATTGAGGAACATTAAGGTTGGCTGTCCGGCTCATGTAAGGTGCAACTATAATTTTCTTATCCTTTTGTGCAGTTCCACTAAAATAAAGTGCCATTGTGCTGACAGTGATGGCTCCATCTTGCAAAGGCTAATAAAATGTTGCACGAGATTACCAGCAGAACTTGACGGAGATTTTGGAAACTCCAATCACCATTTTGTGCAGTTCCACCAAAATTGAGAGATGTTGCCCACGTGACATTTTAGTTGAACTGCACAAGACACTCATTCCAAAAAAATGTTTTGTGCAGTTCACCAAAAGGTCACAATAGCAACAAGGTGAAATGGATATCCGTATCTGCACAAAAAGATAGAAAGTAAACAGTTGCTGGTCAATAAGAATATACCAAACATATACAAAATGAAAAGAAGCATCTTAATTATGTTCATGGCAATCACACAAGGACAGTAGAAATTTTAAAACGTCAGCAATGCTTCATGTTACCAGAAGCATTACGATCAACAATGAGATTCCTCAAATATGGGATTACTTTAATGGTGGCATTGCTTGTTTACCAGACACAGTAAATCAACAGCAGCTAAAGAGTTGGTTTAAGGGCATGGGAACGTGGGGAAACTAGGACACTCAGCAGCATAAAGGAGCAACTTACTTATCATACTGGGGAAAACAGCAGGAGTGCCATTTGTAACACAGTTTAATTGCATCTTATCACTAGAGGCATTAGATTAACAATAACACTGGTTAGACATGTCCCTAAGGTAACAGTGTGATCACTTCATTTTACATGCGCCCTTACATTAACAACAACAAAAGGTTGGTATAAGGACATGCGACAGTGGACGCATCAGCACAATGTACCTACAAGGAGGCATAAAGTGGTGATGCCGAGTTTGTTCATGCTATGTGAGGGCAGCAAACCTAATCCTGGAGACCTTGTACTACGTGAGGGCAGCAAATCTAATCCTGGAGACCTTTTACTATGTGAGGGCAGCAAATCTAATCCTGGAGACCTTTTACTATGTGAGGGCAGCAAATCTAATCCTGAGACCTTTTACTATGTGAGGGCAGCAAATATAATCCTGAGACCTTTTACTATGTGAGGGCAGCAAATCTAATCCTGGAGACCTTTTACTACGTGATGGCAGCAAATCTAATCCTGGACATACTCTGTTGACTTGTCCACCAGCCGCCACTTTCTATCCTTTTTTCAACCAATAATAGATATGTTCCTTATCCAGTTTGTACTATGTTTTCCCATTATTTCCCTTTTCAACCAAGAGACCGGTTGGGTATCCGGTCTCTACTACTTTCACCATATTATTTCCTCTTTGAATCAAGTACTAGATTCATGCTACAACTTTCCCCCCTTTCTTCGTTGTTTGAACAAAGCCCTAGATTCGAATGCATGAAGTAGCTTTACCTCTAATAATACTAAAAATTTAGGTGGCTTTGGAAGAGCTGATGGGAGTAGAAAAAGATGCACATGCAGACACATGGGGAGCTGGGGCAGTAGAGCAAGGCCTCTTTCGAAGAACTTATACCTGAGGGTCGCCGGGATGTCGGCGGCGGTAGGTTAGATCTGCGGACAATACGGCAGGGAGGAAGAAGGGTCGGAGGACCTCCCGAGCCGGCGCTGTGTCGAAGAGAACGGCACGGACATAGGATCGGGCCCCTCCGGCAGCTGTGGGTTTCCTCCCTCGGCGGCAATGACTGCGTGAACGATGCATGCGGTCACCAGCACCATCTGGAAACGTTGCGCGGTGTGGGGCCGCAGGCCGGCGCCTTGGATGATTTGGCACAGCCGACTACCGCTCGCGTCCATCGCCTCCATAGGTGCTTGTGGCTTCTGGTCACTTGGTCTTGTATTGGAGTGAGCAGTGTTGCGCAGAGACTTGGGAGTAGATGGATTGGAGTGGTGGGGCGCCTTTAATATATGAGAGTCCAAACTCTGTTGCATTCACATCGTGCTAGCTCTATTCTGCTTCTCCAATTAATTCCCTCTGCATGTCAAAAAGAGACTAGTCAGTATACTCAATATTGTGCACCTCGGAGAGGAAAACGATAGAACTAGTACGTATTTATTTACGGTGCAGGTTCACTCATTGTGCTCCATATGTACTCCGTCTCGGAGTAGTCTAGTCACTTGTTGAAATCTCTAGAAGGGCAAATACTCCTTTCTGGTTTACAGGGCTATACTAGCAAGTAGTTGTACGTACTAGTACAATAGTGGGCTCACATAGCAATTTTGTCTCATGCAAGAGCCTGGCTATATGCGTGCTCCAATGTTCGCAACTGCAACGTTCGGTCTGCGCTTGGCTCTTCGCCTCTTCGAGAAGACGAACAATGATGTTACTACTGCTGCTTCTACAGTGTCGAATCCACTGTTGCATCTCCGTCCACCGCGAGCGGGACGGATAGCTTGTTGTAGAAGTACTACTAAGCAAAAGCCTGTCCTCGTTTGCGAGCAACCACGTGCATGGGTGAGGGAGAAGGCATGTAGTAAAATCAAGCTTCTCCTCATTGTACGAGTTGACGCGACACATCATAGCACTGGCCCCACATGCTTGCCTCTAAACTTGGCTGAAAGACCCGCAGTGTACCATATATTTGCTGCAACCTCTAACATTTACCCACCACAAATTAAAATATATGTGGATGTATGCATCATTTCGATGCAGAGGCCGGGGCATCCCCCCTTTTCAAAAAAACAAATTAAAATATATATTCCTGTCTTGACCAGATGAGCATGCAAACTACAATCACCAGGGTGTCAAGTAGGGCCAGAAGACTATTTTAATTTTTTTTAAACTTCAAGACGGCCACATAGCATGGAGCCGACCCCAACGATTTTAAGCTTACATGCACGGTACACGTTATCCTAGACTACTCTACACATGAAACTGCCACACAAGCGTTCGGGCTGCGCTTGGCTCTTCGCCTCTTCGGGAAGTCGAATAATGATGGAGTACTAATGCACTGGAGGAGTACTACAGTACGCTTCTGGCCATCTGACACCGATTGAACTGCTGCATGTTCACCGCGTGCGGGAGGGAGAGCGTGTAGCGAAAGCTTCTTCTAGTCTTGTCAGCCACCACACTCATGGACGAGGGAGGGACGCTCCTGCCTTTGCGTGTATGACAGGTGGGCCCGACAGGTGTGTGGCCAACCTGTCATATAGCCAAAGGCGGTGCAGTTAAGTCTGCGAGGGAGAGGATAATCAAACTTCTCGTTGATGTATGAGTTGACGCGGCACATCAAAGCACTGCACTCGATATATTTCAATAATTTGCATTTACCGATGCATTAATTACAACGCATGAATGCATGCCGTGACTCTCCTTTTGATACTTGCATGTGTTGATTTAATGCACCTTGAAGTAGTATAAAATATGTGACGGTAAAGTTTTGTAATACCCCGGCCCAAATCGAGAGATGGTTGTGCACGAGGAGGGCGAGATCATGCAGACCGAACAGGACCCGACGATGGAGCTCTCTAAGGTCTCGATGGACCTCACCGTGCTCCACTGCCCCTTGTGCCTCCGCCCTTTTAACGCCTCCAGTGTATGAGGTTCGAATACACCTCGTCCGTTTGTCCGCTTGATATATTTCAATAATTTGCATGTGTGACTCCCAGATGCAGAGGCTGGGGGTCATCATCCTCCTTTTCGAGAAAAAACAGACGTGTGTGTGAGAGGACGAGTGCATGTGTGCACCTCTTCTCTTCCTGTATAACGTACTACTAAACTCAGAGTACAAGTTTTTGTGGGTGGCACGATGGTGCGTGCGAGAAGTCCCGAGAGATAGGTTTAATGCGTCTGAAAAAAAGACTAGCCTAGAGCTCGCCACGCGGCTATTCCTGTCGAACGCCCCATTAACCGTAAGATATGTATACGACGGTGCCAGTTATTGCACGTACACAGCAGTACTCCCTCCTTTCCGATTTATAGGGCTTAATTCAAAAATCTCACCGACCAAGATGGTGAGTGGTGGAATATTTTTTGTAGTTTTCAAAAGCACCTAATTAATGCTCTTGTTTTTCTCAAAAAATTATGTTTATCAATGCATTAATTGCAATGCATGCATGCATAAAGTACATGCATTGGTCAATTTTCTCTTAATACTTGAATGCAATGATTTAATGCACCTTGGAATCTGAACATGTGTTGGGGAACAACCAAATTGAGCCTTATAAAATGGAAAAACTAAAATTTTGAGATAAGCCCTATAAAACCGGAAAGCAGGGAGTAGAAAAAGAAGTACTCCATCCGGCAATAGTGCCGCACTTCGAAACTAGAACCGTCAATAAATTTTGAGCTTGTGTCTCGTCACATTCCAAATTACTCCACGCTATATTGAATTGCAAACCTGTTCACACCGATCACAACCTAAACGGTTTCCCACTTAGGAGCGTATTAGTACTCGATTATAAATACTAGTATGCCAAGATGAATGCACATTCCTCCTCAACTCCTCATCCACAAAAACAAGCAAGTCATTCAGCATCCTTCGCTGGCGTCTGCCATGGCCAGCGTGAGTTCTGGGTCGAGAGATTGCCACCAGGGAGAGGCGAGCATGGAAGCAGAAGCACGAGAGATGTCCCGCCTCGCTGCGAGAGCAGACGACATCTCCTGCCGCACGGAAGTAGCAGCACAGAGGTCCCGCCGCGCCGCTGAAGCAGCATGGAGGTCCCGCCGCACCGTCGATGCAGCAGACTGGTCCGGCCGTGCCGCGGCAGTAGCAGAGATGTCCCGCCGCGCCATGAATGCAGCAGAGATGTCCCACCATGCCGCGGCGACCTGGGAAAATTTCTCACGGGCAGACGACGACTCTTACAGGCGCATGCATGCGATCGTCCATAGCGAGATGGATCAGATCTTCGGCTGGGCGAGGTTGCAGGACAACATGAAAGCCTTGTTTGAACAGGCTACCGGCAACTAAGGGAGGGCAATGAGAGGCTCCGGGCCAAGCGCGACCTGCTGAGGGAGAAGATCGTCCGAAGTGCAGACAAGTAGGAGGAGACCAGTGCCTTGTTGAAGAGGACCGTCGTCGTCGTCAAGAACCTTATGGACGAGAATGACATGCTCCACAACGAGCGCCAAAGGCTGGTGGAGGAATTTGTGGATGTTCTCAAGCAGCGTCTTGAGGAGACGAAAGAGCTCATTGCCGCTCACCACGGAGCCTAGTTTCCTAGTTTCTTTTGATGTAATAATCAGTTTAGGATGTGGATTGTGTCGTCGGTTGTGAAATGTTGGGTTCTAGCGCGGATGTTTGGCCTTTATTGGCCTCTTGGGATGTTGTGATTTCAATCTGGTAGATTTTAGTCCTTTGTGTTAGGCTGGAGTTGTGCTGAACTTCTTGTGAATTGTGGTGGTTTTCAGTAATGAAAATCAGAAGGGGCAAGCCCTTCTTTGATAAAAAAATTAATCGTCCTTATATATTCATCAGTCTTGCTATAAGTCGCAGTAGATGCTATATAGGTTCGTCGGATCTTACATCAAGATCCGTGCTTTCAGATTTTCTTTTTTCTCTCTTAAATCTCAGTCGAGTGAGACATAGCCACGCCATTAAACAGAGGCTCGGGCGCCATTAATGGAGACCTTGGGAGAGAGGTGGACGGCAGATGGAGGTCAAAGGGCTCTCCTCCCGATAAGCACGCGCAGGGGTCTGATCGCACGCCTCTCGTACTCAAATAGCTACCTTGCACGGCGCCTCCTAGCTAATAAAAATTGGGGACGCGTGGCGGCACGTAAATGGTACTAGTAAGTAGAACGCCCACGGTTTCAATAATACTTGTGTTTCCGATTGTAACGTGACAGCACTTGTTCCAAAATGACTTTGTTGATTGTTAATGTGTGCGCCTTCGCAAATCAGACTGTAAATTTACCACAGCATGTTGGTGCCATGTCATGGCACCAAGCCAAGTTTCATTATTTTCATGCGTGTTTTGGATTTATAGGAATTAAAAAACTAAGTTTCTCAATGTTTCCAACCCAACCACGACGCCCAGAATTTTGAATTTCATTCCCATTTCTTGCATGGAACCTAGAAATTTACCCGAGGACACACATGTGATTTTTCAACCAACTTTGGTGCACTGGAACATGTGCTTGTATTTCAAATTTGAATTATGCACACAAAGGTGACACGTTCCCTCCCAGAACCACGAGCCTTCTTGAGAGAAGCTCCGATTTGCAAGAAGCTTATACCAAAATTTGTTCCTATTCGGCCATTTTTTTTACCACGGCATGGTACTACCATGACATGACACCATGCCAAGTTTCATGATTTTAAAACCAAGTTTCTCAATATTCTCGACCGAGCCACGATGCCCAGATGTTTGAATTTTATTCTCATTTTTTGCATGGGACCTACTCCCTCCTTCCATCTATATAGGGCCTAATGTGTTTTTCAAGACAGCCTTTGACTATTGACAAGATTAATAGCACATGAGATGTATACTATGAAAATTATATTATTGGAAGCTCCTTTGACATACAAATTTGAAGGTATGCTTTGTGTAAGTTGCATGTCATATACTACTGCTCTAACGTTTGGTCAAAGTTAGCCTCGAAAAACGCATTAGGACCTATATAGATGGAAGGAGGGAGTAGAAATTCACCCGAGGACACAAATGTGATTTTTCAACCAACTTTGGTGCACGGGAGCATGTGCTTGTAGTTCAAATTTGAATTATGCACATTAAATGACCAAAAACTCAATTAATATGTAAATAAGGCCAAACGAAGCCGGAATAATTCCAAAATTTAACAGGGCACTCATGTAGTTCTATGTTGCCTTTGTAAATAAACTCAAAGGGGACAACGTATATTGTTTCGCACTCAAAGGTTCCACTTCCCTCTCAGAACCACGAGCCTTCTTGAGAGAAGCTTCGATTTGCAAGAAGCTTACACCAAAATTTGTTCCTATTCGGCCAATTTTTTTACCACAACATGGTAGTACCATGACATGACATCCATGCCATGTTTCATGATTTTCAGACGTGTTTTGGATTTACAAGAATTTTAAAACCAAGTTTCTCAATGTTCTCGGCCGAGCAACGATGCCCAGATGTTTTAATTTTATTCTCATTTCTTGCATGGGACCTAGAAATTCACCCGAGGACACAAATGTGATTTTTCAACCAACTTTGGTGCACGAGAGCATGTGCTTGTAGTTCAAATTTGACTTATGCACATTAAATGACCAGAAACTCAATCAATGTATAAAAAACGACAAACGAACCCGGAATAATTCCAAAATTTAACAGGGCACTAATGTAGTTCTATGTTGCCTTTTTTAAGAAACTCAAGGGGGGGACAGTGTATATCATTTCACACTCAAAGGTGGCACGTTCCCTCTTAGAACCACGAGCTTCCAAATTGGCCCAATTTTTTACCACAACATGTTAGTGCCATGACATGACACCATGCCAAGTTTCATGATTTCCAGGCGAGTTTTGGATTTACATGAATTTAAAATCAAAGTTTCTCGATGTTCTCGGCCGAGTCATGACGCCCAGATGTTTGAATTTCATTCTCATTTCTTCCATGGGACCTAGAAATTCAACCAAGGACACACATGTGATTTTTCAACCCACTTTGGTGCACCGGAGCATGTGCATGCAATTCATATTTAGATTATGCACATTAAAAGTCCAGAAACTCAATTAATGTATAAAAAGGCCAAATGAACCCGAAATAATTCCAAAATTTAACAGGGCACTCATATAGTTCTATGTTGCCTCTGTAAATAAAATCAGGGGGGAGGCAGCGTATATCATTTCGCACACAAAGGTGACACATTCCCTCTCGGAACCACGAGGCTTGTTGAGAGAATCTCCGGTTTTGCAAGAGGCTTATACCAAAACTTGTCCTAATTCAGCAAAAAATTATACGTATGAAAACACGGTTTAGATTATCCCAAACATCTTGCTACCTAGACCAATAATGTACTATGATTTGAATTCAACATAAAATGGATACAAATATTTGAATTGGAGAGTGTATGGTACATGTAGTTCATAGTGAAATATGATTACTGCTATATGTATGTTTTTTGTTATCAAGATAATATTTAAATTATTGTATAACTTGACAACAATCATATTCAAATAAGGAAAATTGATTCAAATTTAGTCCATATGGTAGACGACAATATATATGTTCACATGGTGGAGTAAAATCTTCATATATGATGGAAGATCAAAATGTACGACTACATCAATTATAAACCGCAAGGTCACCTAACGATATATTACAATTCAACATAACGTGGATTCAAAAATTGAAATTCGAGATCATGGCATCTGTAATCATATAAAAAGGGACACTACTCTTTCTTTGGTGGGAATTGATTTGTTTTTTGTTGTTGTTGAGGGAAGTGCGAATTGATTTGGTACTGTGCTGGGTAATCTTGTTCTCCCGATTTTTTTACATTTTTCTTGTAGTTTTTTCAATGGCATCTATAGCAATATAGTAAAAGGGGACATGACTCTCTTGTGTCTTGTATGAATTGTTTTTTTACACGTTAAGTTTGTTCTGCCGAACAAGGAATCCGCACCTTGTTATCTCGAAATTTTCAAGCTCGAGTATCTTTTGTCTCACCTGCTTCGAAACTCCCGCTTCTTCAACCCGCGCCGCGCCTTGTTATCCCGAAATTTGGACGCGTGCGAGAACTTCCTCCTCATCCGAAATCGCTCCCGCAGCCCAGACACGCGAAATCCCCCTTCTACCCCTCAGCCAGAAATGAAGCTCCACGTCGCGGTGTCAAAACCGGTGGGGGTACACTGGTAACTAGCTTACCCTACATTTCGAACAA
>NC_041388.1:592767966-592841095 GCF_002162155.2 Triticum dicoccoides | reverse complement strand
CCATGAAACCCCACGCTCCTCCATCGGCCTCCTGACCGCCGCCCAGGCAGAGAATCTTCCCCGACTACGTCGTCCACCGCAACAGCTCGCCATCCCTCATCCACCGCACCGGATTAGGATCCGTTGTCGATCTCGTCGTCCCGCCAGATCAGTTGCCCCGTTGTCGGTGTCAAAACCGGCGGATCTCGGGTAGGGGGTCCCGAACTGTGTGTCTAGGCCAGATGGTAACAGGAGGCAAGGGACACGAAGTTTTACCCAGGTTCGGGCCCTCTCGATGGAGGTAAAACCCTATGTCTTGCTTGATTAATATTGATGATATGGGTAGTACAAGAGTATATCTACCACGAGATCGGAGAGGCTAAACCCTAGAAGCTAGCCTATGGTATGATTGTTGTTCAGTATGTTGTCCTACGGACTAAAACCCTCCGGTTTATATAGACACCAGAGAGGGTTAGGGTTACACAGAGTCGGTTAAAATGGTAGGAGATCTACATATCCGTATCTCCAAGCTTGCCTTCCACGCCAAGGAAAGTCCCTTCCGGACACGGGACGAAGTCTTCAATCTTGTATCTTCATAGTCCAGGAGTCCGGCTGAAGGTATAGTCCGGCCACCCGGACACCCCCTAATCCAGGACTCCCTCAGTAGCCCCTAAACCGAGCTTCAATGACGACGAGTCCGGCGCATAGATTGTCTTCGGCATTGCAAGGCGGGTTCCTCCTCCAAGTACTTCATAGAAGATTTTGAACACAAAGATAGTGTCTGGCTCTGCAAAATAAGTTTCCACATATTGCCATAGAGAGAATAATATTTACACAAATCTAATCTACTGACATATCCCGTAGTGTGACGTCGCACCACGGCCAAGCCTTTATTCGAATCGTTTTATTGTCCCACCTCAGCGTGCCATGCGAGGCGGTTTTCTTGGCACGTCTTGTCGAAGCAGAGATCGTGTCCCCTTATTCCGGGATTCTCATCAATACGGGCGTGGGTAACCCAACCGCGCCATTGATTACGGCGCTTGGAGATAAGCGAGTTTTACCAGGCTGGTGGGGACACGTAGTTGTGTCCACCCATATAAGGGGATAAGGATCCACCTTTTCACCTACGCCTTCTTCCTCCTTTGCCTATCCATTTTTGCGCACTCGAGCTCCTGCGCCCAAGTCCGCACTTCCCACCTCAACCTTCTCCAGCCATGTCCGGAGCGGGAGGCAAGTGGATGGTCTCCTCCGTCACGGAGGGACACGTCAAAAAACTGAAGAAGGCCGGATACTTGTCTGACGACATCGCGCACCGGCTCCTCGAAGAGGGGCAGCTCCTCCCCACCCCAAGGCCCCATGAGAGGGTAGTGTTCCTTCCCCACTTCCTCCGTGGACTGGGCTTTCCTATCCACCCATTCGTCCGGGGACTCATGTTCTACTACGGCCTGGATTTCCATGATCTGGCCCCGAACTCAATCCACAACATCTCGGCGTTTATCGTCGTGTGTGAGGCTTTCCTCTACATCCGCCCCCATTTTGGCCTATGGCTCAAGACTTTCAATGTCAAGCCGAAGGTGGTGCGCGGCAACCAGGCGGAGTGCGGAGGCACCATGGTGGGCAAGATGCCCAACGTCTTATGGCTCGAGGGCTCCTTTGTGGAGACCCTGAAGGGGTGGCAATCGGGGTGGTTTTACATCACCGAGTCGTGCGACCCTTAGTGGGTCGCAGCCCCCGAGTTCTGGTCCGGACCCGCAACATGGCTCACGTCCTGGAAAGAGACGACCCTGTCGTGGGGCAGCAAGGGAGAGGTGACTGGACTACAAACATGCCTCCAAACCCTGGTGGACAAGCAGCTCAAGCTTGTCAACATAGTCCAGGTTATGCTCACCCGCCGGATCCTCCCATGTCAACAACGGGCCTTCAATTTGTGGGAGTTCAACTCGGCGCAGCACCGAACTCTGAGCAGGCTCTTCGACATGACGTACGAAGATGCCTGGAATGTGCTCTTCAAGGGCGCCGAGGCTCCCGCATCCGCTACTGAGGATCGCGGATTCAGCGTGCAGCGTCATGCTAGCGCGGTAAGTTGTTTGTTCCTCTTACAGGGTATTAGCTTTTCATAGTTTGACTCTATGCGGGATCTAAGCTCCCTTACCTTTGACAGGCTTGGCAGGCGCAGTCTGGACAGATCAACTGTCCGGCTCCTTTGCCCGAAGACCCAGCAGATGCCCGCTTGGCGAAGCTGCTGGTTCCGGCACCCCATGTGGTGCTGGAGAAGAAGGCCATGAAGAAGGCCACGGGGACTCAAAAAAGTGCCCACCGCCAGGAGGTGTCGGGTTCATCATCTGATGGCTCCAAGGCGCATTCCTCCCGCGAAAATGAGGAGGAGGAAGAAGAGACCTCTCCTCCTCAAGCGGGGGGAGAGAAGAAAAGGAAGGCTGCCCTTACTGGGGAGGCCGAAGGGTCCAAGAAGGGGAAAACCCTTCCTCCGGACTACTCCACCGACGCCGACGGCGGAGAGGAGTGGCCGCTCAGGGCCAAGGCCCTGGCGAAATCGTAAGTATCCGGATACCGGAGTAATTCATAGTATTCCTTTATTGCACAACTTTTCCTTATGTCGAATATGATTATGCAGCCCACCCAAAGACCGGCTCGACGCGTCGACGAGCGGTTCACTGGACTCGTCGGATGTGAATTCGCTTCCGACGGCTACCTCCCCTCGCCCTACGGACGATGCCGAAGTGTTATCCCAACAGGTTCCAAGCCAGGAGGAGGTGGTCCTGGAGGCGCCGCAAGGCGACCTCCCAGACTCCAGGAGTAAAGGGGATAAAACCCCCAGGGCTCCAAGTCCGGCTCTAGTCCGGACACCGCTCCGGAACCTTCAAAGGTTCCAGAGTCCGGCGGGCGACCTCCTTCCAAGAGGAGCAAGCCCGCCGTGCCGGTGACCCCCGTCCAACCGGAGGCGCCGGACAATATGTTGGAGGCGCTCAAAGGCACCTCCATCGACAAGGAGCACCACACCATTATGAGTGCGGTGGTCCAGAAGGTTCAGTCCGCCAAGAGCGGACTGACTGAAGCTTGTACTAGCCTTTTAACAGGCTTTGAGGTAAATAAAGAATTTGTAAATAATATTACCGCATGGAAAGTAGCCCCTGATGCTCTGTTTGGCGTTCGGGAAGAAAAGCCGAATAGAGGATCAATAAAATTCGCAGGAGTCTAACAAAAAAGAGTCAATATGCGTATGCAGGCTTCTCTGCTGGCATCCGCCGCACTAACTGCGGAAGTGGACACGTTAAAGCAGAGCCTCGAGCAGTCCGAGCAAGAGCTCGAGCGGGCCAAGAAGCAGCTCGAGGACCAGGAAGGTAAGAAATACCTTGTTTAAATATATATAAAAAAAGTGCAATTGCAAGAAATGACAGGATTATCGTGGCTATTGTAGGGGCCACGCCTAAGGTGGCGACCCTTAAGCAAGCGCTGGTCGAGGCCGAGAAGAGGGCAGCCACGGAGCGCACCGAGCGGGAGAAGTATGAGGCCCAGGTTGGCAAGGTGCGGCAAGAGCTCCAGGCTCTCATGAAAAAACATGAGAGTTTGGAGCTTGACTCAAAGACGCGAGCGTCCGAGCTCGCGATGGCTATTGAAAATGCCATGTCTGCCAAGGCCGAATCCCAGAAGGCCCTCCAGGAGTTGGATGCGGTGAAAAAGATAGCAGCGGGTAAGGCATTCTTTATGCAAAGCAAACATATAAATGTGAGTTACTTGTTACTTACCCGAATCCGAAGCTCTCCAGGAGCGTTCGCAGATCTTCCCCGTAGCGTGTCCGATGCCGCCGCATTCTATCGAGCCGAGGAGGGCAGCTCGACAGAGAAGGTGTTTTGGTCTCAGTATGCCGAGGCCGGACACCCCGTGCCCCTGAGCGACCAGCTGAAGCAACTGGTCGAGCTCCACAAGGCGGCCGAACAGGCCATGAAGGGCCTCATAGTTCGGCTGTGGCCTAGGGAGGCTCTGCCTGGGAGCTATTTCGGGCTGGTGCAGCGGCTGGTGGGGGCATGTCCAAGGCTGGAAGTCATCAAGCGCTCCGTCTGCATTGAAGGTGCCTGTAGGGCCCTTGCCTGTGCTAAGGTGCACTGGGGCAAGCTGGATGCTGAGAAGCTTGTGAAGGACGGGCCACCGCCGAGGAAAGAGCATCGCAAGCCCGAGAATTATTATACGGATGTTCTGGAGGGTGCCCGCCTTGTGGCGGATGAATGTTCCAGGGATGTAATTTTTGAGTAAAACTTGCTCGTTTTATCCTGTGCGCTGAAAACTTGTTCATATGCGCTAAGCAATGCTGTTGGAATTTAAAATATTACCTTCTATGCGGCTGTTTATCAATTCTGAGAGATGGCGAGTCATCGGCTTCTGCCCCCATGCCGCTAATGCTGGGGTGTTCGGGGATGAACCTGAGCGCTCTTTTTCCCATGTTTGGGTCCTTCGAGGGAGGCGCTCAGCACAACAAACAAGGCAATCGGACTATAATGCGTGAACACTCTCACTTAGCCATAGAATTCTATAATTTTAAATTCCGGCGAAGCCCCTGGTATTCGGAAGACCGAGTCCGGGGCGCTATCCACGCCTTGGCCGGACAGAGCCGACTCCTCGCTCGAAGCGGCATAAGTCTTTAGGGACTCGAAAAACCTCTCGAACAGTGACCAGCTCTCGCTTCATCATGACAGTCAGTTTTAGCTTTCTCTACTGAGGTGCTCCACCCAGCTCAACTAGGGCGCAATCGCAGTAGTTCTCCTAGTGCTACCTTAGCCGATATAGCGGAACGTAAGGCACCAAAACATAGGAGCCGGGCAAACCCAACTATTGACCCAAGACATGATTCGGAGCCGATGCATATAATGCTATAAGTTCGGGGTGCCGCACTTGTTAAAGTGTTAGGACTTCTCACGCCATATTGAGGGGTACTTAAAGCCCCTGGCGTATTTTGGCCGTACCAAAGTGTACGGGTGCAACATGTCATTAAGGAACATATATTTGTAAAAAAGGTAATGCAAAAATAGACAAAAGCTATGCATTGTTTATTAAAAGGGGCTGTGATCAAAGCAGAACAATACAAATAATGCGATAGGCAAAAGGTTGGACTATTAACATGTCCGTTCCAGGGGCAGGCTGCGGAATGGTATGCGAAACAGGTATACTGCTCGTGATAGAGACCACCTGGGAGTTCCGTAATGCGGCATGGCTTGTCTGCTTCCATGGTTCTTGCATCGTTTGTGCGGCAATTGAACTGCCGAACAGGCCTTCCGAAGAATGGAGTCCTGAAAGTAAGAGAAAATTAAAAAATCGGCAGCCCCTGGTGCGGTTTAAGCCGTGTTTCGGGCGTGCCATGATGGTGCCCCTCCGCCTGTACCCATGGTATTTCTAGAGCGTAATTATGTACGTGAAGCACTGGTGTCGCATTTTTGCGAGGGCTGGGGTTGGGGCCGCATTGCTACGCCTACTCAGAACGTACCAGGCGGTCTTGTTGTAGGTTACTCCGGGCGCGCTTGACGGTGTCCCGACGTTTAATGGCCGGGCTGGAGAACTGCCTGGAGAGGCTGCTTTGAACTTCCGCTGCAAGGGCCGCCATGTGCTCCTCCGTTCGGAGGGAGCATTCGGTATTTCCATTGACCGTAATTACTCCTTGAGGGCCTGGCATCTTGAGCTTAAGGTATGCGTAGTGAGGTACTACGTTGAACTTGGCGAATGCGGTTCGCCCGAGCAGTGCGTGATAGCCACTGCGGAATGGGACTATGTCGAAGATTAACTCCTTGCTTCGAAAATTATCCGGAGATCCAAAGACCACTTCAAGTGTGACTGAGCCTGTACAGTTAGCCTCTACACTTGGTATTACGCCTTTGAAGGTCGTTTTGGTGGGCTTAATCCTCGAGGGATCAATGCCCATTTTCCGCACTGTATCCTGGTAAAGCAGGTTCAGGCTGTTGCCGCCGTCCATAAGGACTCTAGTGAGATGAAATCCGTCAATAATTGGGTCTAGAACCAATGCGGCGAATCCGCCATGACGGGTGCTAGTGGGATGGTCCCTTCGATCAAAGGTGATCGGGCAGGAGGACCATGGGTTGAACTTTGGGGTGACTGGCTCTACCGTGTATACGTCCCTTAACGCGCGCTTCCGCTCCCTCTTGGGGATGTGGGTTGCGTATATCATGTTCACCGTCCGCACTTGTGGGGGAAAACCCTTTTGTCCACTGTTGTTCGGCGGCCGGGGCTCTTCGTCGTCATCGCTATGCAGCCCCTTGTCTTTATTTTTGGCATCTAACTTGCATGCCTGCTTGAACACCCAACAATCCTTGTTGGTGTGATTGGCCGGCTTTTTGGGGGTGCCATGTATTTGGCACAAGCGGTCGAGTATTCGGTCCAAATTGGACGGGGCCCTAGGATTTCTTTTGAATGGCTTTTTCCGCTGACCGGATTTATAGCCTCTGAATCCGGCATTAACTGCCATATCCTCAGCATTGTCGCCGTTAAAGCGGCGCCTCTGCTTGTTGCGACGCGACCTGCCACTACTGTCCCTAGTATCCGAATTACCAGGGTTCTTGGTCATATTATTGCTACGAGCAAGCCAGCTGTCTTCTCCCGCGCAAAAGCGGGTCATGAGTGTCGTGAGTGTTGCCATAGATTTCGGCTTTTCCTGTCCAAGGTGCCGGGCAAGCCACTAGTCACGGATATTGTGCTTGAAGGCTGCTAGGGCCTCTGCATCCGGACAGTCGACTATTTGGTTTTTCTTTGTTAGGAACCGTGTCCAGAATTGCCTGGCTGATTCTTTTGGCTGCTGAATTACGTGGCTTAGGTCATCGGCGTCTGGTGGTCGCACATAAGTGCCCTGGAAATTGTCGAGGAATGCGGCTTCTAGGTCCTCCCAACAACTGATTGATCCTGTTGGCAAGCTGTTAAGCCAATGCCGAGCCGGTCCTTTAAGCTTGAGTGGGAGGTATTTGATGGCGTGGAAATCATCGCCGCGGGCCATGTGGATATGAAGGAGATAATCCTCGATCCATACCGCAGGATCTGTTGTGCCATCATATGATTCGATGTTTACGGGTTTGAAACCCTCGGGGATTTGATGATCCATTACTTCGTCTCTGAAGCATAGTGGGTGTGCGGCGCCTCTGTACTGGCTATATCACGACGTAGCTCCAATGAGCTTTGTCTACTGTGTTCGGCCCTACCAAATTTGTGTCCGGCATGACGGTTACCGTCTCGAGTCGTGGGGCGCCCACGCGATCCATAGATCGATCTTGTTTGCCTTGCCTTGTCCTCCAACATATCTCGCAGGTCAGGCGCATTTTCTCGTGCCTTGGTACAGGGTGCGGCTTGAGTGGAGGGCCGAGAGGCCTCTCTGTCGCGGCCACGAGGTGGCCGGTCGGCCGTATCAAGTGCTTCCTCCTCTAATCAGGGTAGTAATCTGTGCTTTGGGTAGCTCTTGGAGGGGCATTCGAGTTTATGATCTTCGGCCGCAAGGACTTCAGTCCATCTGTCGACTAGCAAATCTTGATCAGCTCTAAGCTGTTGCTGTTTTTTCTTGAGGCTTCTTGTCGTGGCCATAAGCCTGCGTTGAAAATGCTCTTGTTCGACGGGATCCTCCGGCATGACAAATTCGTCGTCGTCGAGGCTTGCCTCGTCTTCGGAGGGAGGTATACAATTATCGTCCTCGACCTCTCTGTCTGCCGCTCTCTCATGAGGGCTGGCTTCTCCATCCTCCTGTGCTGAATCTTGCTGGAGGGGGTTTTCTTCGGCACTCTCTGGAGTATTATTATCTCCCGTGCTGGAATCACCGTATTTGTTTTGGCGGGATTTTGAGCGGCGCCGCTGACGCTGGCGCTTAGGCTGTTTCTTGGAGGGGTCATCCTCCGCTGTTCCATCGCCATCTCCTTCTTTTGGGGTGTCCACCATGTATATGGATATGATGAGGTTGCTCTCCAGGGCCCAATAGGCGCTGGTTCTTCATCGTCTCCTGCATCGGCGTCCATACCGTCGATGTCTTCGGAGTTGAAGTCGAGCATGTCGGTTAAATCGTCGACAGTGGCTACGAAGTAGGTGGTGGGTGGGTTCGTATCCCGACCTTGCTGACTGTAGTCCGGCCAGGGCTCTCCTGATAAAGAGAGAGACTTTAGTGTCTTCAGAATATCGCGGAAGGGCGAGTGCTGAAAGATGTCCGTAGTAGTGAACTCCATGATCGGCGCCCAATCCGATTCGATCGGTAGGGGCGCGGAGGGTTCGGAGCCCGGAGAGGAGTCCGGCTCCTTGGAGTCATGAGTCTCGTGAAGTGCGGAGCTGGTGTTCGGCTCGATCACCGTTGGGATCGCAGCACCCGAGGTGGCCTCCAACCACCCATCCTCGATCGGCGCAGTTGGCTCTGAATTAAGGGTCGAAGCCGATGCGGGTGCGGCCTCAAGGGCACTGTTCGGCGGCAGAGCTATATCATGCTCGTCGTGACAGTGCGGCGCGCTTGGCAGTGGCTCGAATCTGTCGAAGATCATGTCCCCGCGGATGTCAGTCGTGTAGTTTAAACTTCCAAATCTGACCTGACGGCCAGGGGCATAGCTTTCGATCTGCTCCAGATGGCCAAGTGAATTGGCCCGCAGTGCGAAGCCGCCGAAGACGAAGATTTGTCCGGGGAGGAAGGTCTCACCCTGGACTGCATCGCTATTGATGATTGTAGGAGCCATCAAGCCTAACGGCAACGACACAGAGGAACTCTCAATGAAAGCACCAATGTCGGTGTCAAAACCGGCGGATCTCGGGTAGGGGTCCCGAACTGTGCATCTAGGCCGGATGGTAACAGGAGGCAAGGGACACGAAGTTTTACCTAGGTTCGGGCCCTCTCGATGGAGGTAAAACCCTACGTCCTGCTTGATTAATATTGATGGTATGGGTAGTACAAGAGTAGATCTACCACGAGATCGGAGAGGCTAAACCCTAGAAGCTAGCCTATGGTATGATTGTTGTTCTGTATGTTGTCCTACGGACTAAAACCCTCCGGTTTATATAGACACCGGAGAGGGTTAGGGTTACACGGAGTCGGTTACAATGGTAGGAGATCTACATATCCGTATCGCCAAGCTTGCCTTCCACGCCAAGGAAAGTCCCTTCCGGACACGGGACAAAGTCTTCAATCTTGTATCTTCATAGTCCAGGAGTCTGGCTGAAGGTATAGTCCGGCCACTCGGACACCCCCTAATCTAGGACTCCCTCACCCGTCCTCCACCTCCAAGGAGCTGCCCCAACGTTCGCCTCGTCTATCGCCCCACCTCAAACCCCACAGTACTGTCTTGACCTGCCCCACCAGAACTGCAGCACCCTCACCAATTCCTCCGATGAAGCCAAGGCCAACTCAGCACCATGAAGGAAGTTCTGCACTCACTGCTGCATTTTATCTTTTATTCAATCTCACGGGGCTGCAGGTGCTCGATACCGAGCAGACATGGCGTGTCTCCATCGACGGCACCATTGCCGGCCACATCATCCACGACGTCTCTCCCCCATGTTGTTGCTTCTTCGATGGTGACTTCCACAACGGCACTAGCTGCAGCTGCTCCGGCTCTCGCTCGTGCTGCGGCTCTGTTCTTGCTATCGGTCACGCTGCTGCACTGCTCCTGCTTTCGTTCGTGCTACTGCTCTGCTCTTGCTCTCGCTTGCGCTGCTGCTGCTGCTGCACGACCTCCAGTAGATACAGGAGTTGCTGCTTTAGCACTCGCTCGTGGTGCTACTGCATGAATTGCTCTCTGCTAGTGCGTCCCCTGCTCGAGCGTCTGCTGATTTAGATCACTGCTTCTCTGCTACTAGTGCTCGAACGCCCTAAACATCTATTGCAATGCTCTGTTACTAGTTCAATCAGTTTTGACAGTAAAATTCAGTTTCGACTGTGAAGTTCATTTTCTTCAGTTAAGTTCAGAGTGAACAGTACTTACAGCATCTGTCGGAGCGGCCGTGGCGCGGCTGATGCGTTTTACATCTGGCACTTTTTGGTGGTGTATTTTACATCATCTATTGCAGATGATATTAGGGTCCCACTTCAGATAAACGTTGTCTGTCTTGTCATGCTTCAGCCTCGTCGCCGTACACCTTAGCGGAGTTGCTCCAATGATGGAACCGTCCATCACAGTGGAGCACTACCCTCAGTGCCGTTTCCAGAGGCCTCGGATCTTCTTCCCCGCCTCCGACAGCCACACTAGCATCATCACCATCCTCCACGTCCAACCCAATGATGTTGAGGTCCACAAGGCTATGCCAAAGAGGTTGTACACTCATCGCATCACTTTGTTTCTCCATTCCTCTGTTCTTCCTATTCATGTGAGCCAAACACCCAGGTTGACTGAAATCCTATGTTTCCAAATGCTTTGTTTTGCATGTGCATTCCTATCGTATTCCTGTGATTTTCATGTCCCTGCGTTTATAGAATCCTCCAATTCTAAGGAGCCCTTACAGATTTACTTCATTTTCAGATAGGTGTCAAAGAAAACTCTGTGTGTTATGTCCTGCTCCTGCCATGCCGTCATCCACCCCACCTGAGGTGCACCATCGATAGAAGCGTTCACTACAGCAGAGATCCCCCCTGCAGACTTCCTTTCGCCGCCTCAGATCATCTTCCCCATTGTCGGCAGCCACGCCAAGTACATTACCATCATCGACTGAGCAGATGAACCTGAGGACTACACAGTTCCAGAAGAGAGGTCGCAGTCTTTCCTGTTTGCTTACATTATACATCGGTTATTATTACCTGCTACTTTATCGTTCAATCTTGAGTTTTGAATTGCCCATGGGTCTCATATCGAGCCAGCAACAAATAGTATCTATCTACTATCTGGTTCATCTGGGGTCTTCTATGTGGTTCATGTTGGGTGGGCAACAAACAATAGAGGATCCATTGTCTATCTTTTTAAACTGAAGCTATAATCTACCTGCTATCATTAGTTTTGGATCCATCCACTCATTTGCTACCATCAGTCTTGATTTTTGCATGCACCCCTTAGGCCTTACAAAATCTAACTATTTTTTTATTATGCATGTCAGATATTGTACACAATCGTACTGAACATGTAGAGAAAAAGAGAAGACTGTTGTGTGCGAATATAATGTCATGCAGATGCCGCTCCATGGTGGGCGAAGTGCCCCCCTCCTGCATTTCCAGATTGTATTCCAGAGGAAGATAACTGTTCAGATGGAGATTCAGAAGGAGCCGAGCACGCGTGTTTACCACCTGAGGTGTTTGCTCTAACCTGGCATGCTGATGTTGGTCATGTCATGCATATGGCGCCTTGCATTGCTTACATTATACATCTTATATGTCATCAACTTAGTTTAGATTTGCTTTGTGTGAATGCCACTTGTTTGCTTTCTATATCATACTCCCACCATTCCTAAATATTTGTCTTTTTAGAGATTTCAACAAGTGACTACATATGGAACAAAATGTGGTAGTCCATTTGAAATCTCTAAAAAGACAAATATTTAGGAACGGAGGGAGTATATGGGAATTATGCAATGCCATCTTCTTTAGCCAGGCATCATATACGTGAATCATGCAATGCCATCCTATTTAGCCAGTCATTGTATATGTGAATTGTATCGTGCCATATTTTTTCCATAATGTATTCCATTTGTCAACAATGTTTATACATTCATCTACTCTTCCTGTGCATCAGCCATTTGAGTCGGTCATGGGAAAATCTGGAGTGAAAACAAGGTCTTCTGAGCAGTCAGTGCTACCTGTCGATGCAGATTTCTTGCTGGTTACAGATAGCTCCTCAGAGGAGGATTCAGAGAGAGATGACCAGTCGTATCCCCCCCGGAGGTGCATGCTCTAACTTGGCTGGGTTATATTGCTCATATCATGCATATGGTGTCTTGCATTGTCATGCCATCTGCTTAGATTAGACATGCTTTGTATGAATGCCTCATGTTTGCTTTCTATATCAGATATGTGAATTATGCAATGCCATGTTTTTCAGCCAGTTATCATATATGTGAATTATGCACCACCATGGAGCCAGGCATCATATATGTGAATTATCTCATGCCTTCTTTTTTTCATTACGTATTCCATTTGTCGACAATCTGTGTATATTGAACTACTCTTCATGTGTATCAACCATTTGAGCCGGTTATAGAAAAATCTGGAGTGAAAACAAGGTCTTCAGAGCAGGCAATGGTACATGTTGAAGCATATATCTCAATGGTTACAGGGAGCTCCTCAGAGGAGGATTCAGAGACAGATGACCAGTCCTATATCCCACCTGAGGTGTATGCTCTAAGTTGCAATGTTTATATTTCTCATATGATGCATATGGTGTCTTGCATTGCTTAGTTTAGACATCATATGCACAATATTGAATTCTATCTGCTTAGTTTAGAGATCATACATGCGAGTGCCAGCTGCTTAGTATATGAATTAATTATGTCAATTATATCATGCCATCCTGTATACTTAGACAACATGTATGTGAATTATTTCATCCCAACCTATTTTAGAAAGACATCATATAGTTTTGTCATGTCATCATGTTTAGGTACTCATCATATGTTGAATTATGCCATTATATCCTGTTAAGTTATCCATCATATTCTGAAACTGTGTCATGCTATCTTGTTTCATTAGGCATCATATATGTGAAATTGTGTCACGCTGTCTTGTTTGGTTAGACAGCATATATGTGAATTACCATATCTGTCTATCATACAATGTCTGTATGTTCAATTTCTTTTCTTGTTTATCGGCCATTTGAATTGGAGGGGGTGATGGTAGTATCTAAGGGAGCAAAAACCCGTTCTTCACAAAAGACAGTGCTACCCGTCAATGCAGATAGAACCATGGTTGTACTGGCCCACAAACTAGCCCCACCACACATAATCGAGACTCTTCCAGATTGCACACTTACACCGTTGGGCAGAGAACCAGCTACAACCCGTCTAACCGCAACCCCAGCGGATAGTAACCCACTTATAGTTGACAAAGCACCATGTCCACCACAGAGTACCCCCACACGAGTAGTTTGTAAATCTACTGCAGTGCCCAAAGCACGAAGACCACCGCAGCTAACCCAAACTCCACGTTTAAAGCAGAAGAGCAATTGTTCTCAGGTCAGATTCCATAGCTATGGTCCATACTCCTTTGCTGTTGCATCACTGTATTTACTCATACCAACTACTTTCGAATTTGAAGGATCCAATTGAAACTCCAATGGCGCAACAGGTATGTTTTAAACCTATTTCTTTAACTGGATTGTTGTTCTAACTTCTTGCTCTATGTTGATTTTAGTTTAAGTTGTATAAACATTTATGTTCTCATGTGATGCACATTACAAGTGCTGCCAATGTTGTGCAGTTTCTCACGCTTATATTCTGTCTATGCTGCTGTGTCTTAAAGATATATGAGTTGAACCGTGTCTCTATCTTGATTAGGGAACATAAACTAGAATGATATGGACAATACAGTGACCATAGTACATAGATATATGTTTGTTTCATGTTGTTATCCTGTCCACCTTACTATTGAACCGGTTTACCAAAATGAGTTTCGTATACTACAAGCTAAACCTGTGATGTGTCTGCTTGTTTCTCTTGTAGTATGCAAACAAAATATTGGAGAAGAGCACCCCACTATGCAATGGTAGAGAAAGTAATGCAGATAAGGTTCAATATAGTGAGACAACCTTGTTGGTCTCCAAGAAAGGTGATAAAAACGATCTTGTAGATAGTGAGAAAACCCCATAGTCCTGCGTTGATGTAGTGTTCGAGTTACTGGCCAGTACCGCTGGCACAAGCTCTTTGAACTCGCTGCCTGAATCACTTTCAGCTTCTTCAGTCTCAGCTACAAGCTGAAAGGCATCAGTCATGTAACGCCCCGAGACCGATGCGCCAGGTGTCTTCTAGTTATTCGTTGTTGTTGCCTTGTCATTCGCTTGCTTGTTGCATCTTGTCATGTCATCATGTGCATTGCATCATCATGTTTTCAAAACTTGCATCCGTCTGGGTCTCCTCGTTCTCTCTGTTGTCCGTTCTGAGCTCAACCACACTTGCACGCGCTCGCGGCATGTCCGAAATATTATTTTTATAAGTGGTCGGGAGATGTTCTCGGAATGGGTTGAAAGTTGGCGTGCGGTGTTGTTTTGTTGTCAGTAGACCGCCTGCCAAGTTTCATCGCATTCGGAGTCCGTTTGACGCCTCAACGGATAACTACAGCGACAACATAGTCGGTCAAATCGTCGGACATTTTCGGTCTCCGAAAAACTGTTGCTGGGCTTTCCCTCTCTTTCCTCCCTAGACCGTCTTCACTTTTCACTACCTACCGCCAGGCCCAACCTAACCTCTCTCGTCAGCCCGCGGCCCTCCTCGCGCGCGCGTCCGAAAGTTGTCCCGGACCCAACCCGGGCAGTCGTCACCGTTGGATCCGAATAATCCCCAAACATCTACAAGACGTCTCCATTTTCTTAATTGGGATCCCTAACCTATTTATCCAGGACCGTACAATTTTGATCGGAGCGACGAGATAGCCCCTAACCTAACCAACTTGCTATATATAGATCAACCACTAGCCTATTTTGCCAAACCCTAAATTCAAGGACTTTTGTCCCTACCGCCGCCGCCACACTCATCTCCCACCTCAGGATCCTCCCCAATCCAAATCCTCCTTGTTTTCCTCTCCTGCCAGACCCAACCAGCGGCCCCGACCAGCTCCACCTTGCTTTCAGTGCCGCCCAAACAGATCGCATCCTCCTTCTCCTCTTGGCGAGCCACCATGCCCGCAGCCTCGCTGCCACGAGCCTCCTGTCCCGACCGTGCAGGCCTCCTCGTTCCTCTCCCGAGCAGGAGCTTGCCGAGGCTCCCGCAGCCACCTCCATCCCACGCAGGAGCTCGCTCCTGAGCTCAGCTGCGTTCACGCCCGTCCTCGCGACCAGCTGCGTCGCCAGCGTTCACCTCCAGCAGGCCCGTACCACCCCTCTCGCCCCTGTCTCCCCTTCCATCTTCCATTATTCTCTCTCTCACCTCCCCTTCTCTGACCCGTCGCAGGTTCTCCATGGGCACCCGATGGAGCACTGTCGCCATGGCCTTCGGTTTGATGCTCCACCCGACAGCGCCTCGACGAGATCCTCGGCTACCCCGCGCCATGGACCCGCGCCCAGCCTTCCTTCCCCGCACCGTTCCTCGCGCGTCGGACCTCCCAACCTCGTCGGAGCCACACGGGTCCCCGACCCTTCCTCTCCTTCCTTCGGTCCTCCTCTATTGTTCTCTTGATCACGTTTCTCTCGACTGCTCTCTCTGTCTTCGCTGCAGCTAGCCCCATGACCATCTATGGGAGATGCCTCCCCTTCCTTGTTCACGCCCGATCTGCTCCAAGCCGCATCCCGTGCCAAGTCCCTCCTCGCGCTGCTCCATGTCTTCCTCCTCGCCGCGCCGATCGCCCAATCTCCCGCTCGCGTTGACCGCGTCAACCAGCGGCTCGTCCCGCGCCCCTGCTCGCTGTGTTGACCCGATCCGGCCTCCTCGTGCCCGCGCCTGGGCCGCGTCTTGCATCTGCGCTGCTGGCAAGGCCTAGCGCCCCTTCCAGCCTCCCTCTCCATCCACCGGGCCGAAGACCATGGGTGAGCAGACCCTCCAGCCTCTTCTCTCTGTTGGACCAGCAGATTCGTCCCGACTCATGTTTTTTTCCATGGAGCGATTTACTAATTATCCAGTGTTTTACAGTTTTACAGAAAAACCCTATTGATCATGCATATAATAACTCCATGACCGTGCATTGGTTTAAAATGTTTTATATATGAAAAATGCTTAGAATTTTGTATAGTTTCATAATATCCAACTTTCAATCATGTTTGACATGTTTAAAATGATGTTTGCTTTACTTTGCTTAAATAACATGCTAAAATGCTTTAATTCATAAGTAAATAACCGTAGCTCCATTTTAATTAAACTTTATATGTAAATGGGGTAGAAAAATGCCTAGTTTAACATGGTGTACTTGTTTTGCATGTTTAATAACTCTAAAATTATGTTTAGGGCAGAACAGTACCTAATCCAAAAATATGCATATGAGGATTTTCCGGAATTGTTGTTCATTGTTTCCGGCCTCATTTAAACTTGACTAGATAGTTAGTTTAACTTTGCTTCACCCCTTGCCATGCTAAACAACATTTAATATTGTTGAGTACATAAACGAGAGAGAACTAAATAAGTCACGTGGTGTTTCATCAATATGCAACTGAGTTGCATATTGAGCTCCACTTAATTTGTAGTGTTGTTTGTGCACTTTGTCATGCCATGTTTCATTAAACCGGACATGCATCATAATTGTTTGTGCATCATGCCATGTCTATGTGGTGGTTGTTTACTATGTTGTTTGCTTCTTTTTGGTGTGCTTCTTCGAGTTGGTTCCGATAACGTCGTGTGGTGAGGATTCGTTCGACTACGTCCGTTTATCTTCTTCATGGACTCGTTCTTCTTCCTTGCGGGATTTCAGGCAAGATGACCATACCCTCGAAATCACTTCTATCTTTGCTTGCTAGTTGCTCGCTCGATTGCTATGCCGCGATACCTACCACTTGCTATATCATGCCTCCCAAATTGCCATGTCAATCTCCTAACCCGCCTTGTCCTAGCAAACCGTTGTTTGGCTGTGTTACTGCTTTGCTCAGCCCCTCTTATAGCGTTGCTAGTTGCAGGTGAAGATGAAGTTTCTTCCATGTTGGAACATGATTTTTGTTGGGATATCACAATATCTCTTATTTTAATTAATGCATCTATACACTTGGTAAAGGGTGGAAGGCTCGGCCTTATGCCTGGTGTTTTGTTCCACTCTTGCCGCCCTAGTTTCCGTCATACCGGTGTTATGTTCCTTGATTTTATGTTCCTTACGCGGTTGGGAGTTATGGGAACCCCTTGACAGTTCGCCTTTAATAAAACTCCTCCAGCAAGGCCCAACCTTGGTTTTGCATTTGCCTCACCTAGCCTTTTTCCCTTGGGTTTCCGGAGCCCGAGGGTCATCTTTATTTTAACCCCCCTGGGCCAGTGCTTCTCTAAGTGTTGGTCCAACCTGAGCGATGTCCGGCGCCCCCTGGGCAACCAGGGTCTATGCCAACCCGACGTCTAGCTCATCCGGTGTGCCCTGAGAACGAGATATGTGCAACTCCTATCGGGATTTGTCGGCACATTCGGGCGGCTTTGCTGGTCTTGTTTTACCATTGTCGAAATGTCTTGTAACCGGGACTCTGAGTCTGATCGGGTCTTCCTGGGAGAAGGAATATCCTTCGTTGACCGTGAGATCTTATGCTGGGCTAAGTTGGGACACCCCTGCAGGGTTATGAACTTTTGAAAGCCGTGCCCGCAGTTATGGGCAGATGGGAATTTGTTAATATCCGGTTGCAAAGAACTTGACACTTAACTTAATTAAAATGCATCAACCGCGTGTGTAGCCGTGATGGTCTCTTTTCGGTGGAGTCCGGGAAGTGAACACGGCCTTGGAGTTATGCTTGAACGTAAGTAGTTTCAGGATCACTTCTTGATCATAGATTCTCGACCGTGCTTTGCCTTCTCTTCTCGCTCTCATTTGCGTAAGATAGCCACCATATATGCTAGTTCTTGCTGCAGCTCCACCTCACTATCCTTTCCTACCCATAAGCTTAAATAGTCTTGATCGCGAGGGTGTGAGATTGCTGAGTCCTCGTGACTCACAGTTTACTTCCAAAACCAGTTGTAGGTGCTGATGATAACTGTGCAGGTGACGCAACCGAGCTCAAGGAGGAGCTCGATGGAGATCGTGTTCGTTGTGTTGTTTCGTTTCCAGTTGATCAGTAGTGGAGCCCAGTCAGGGCGATCGGTGATCTTTTGCATTAGGGGTTGTCTTTCTTTATTTTATTCCGTAGTCGGACCTTGATTGTATTCTAGATGATGTAATGCTATAATTTTTGTATTGTGTGAAGTGGCGATTGTAAGCCAACTCTTTATCCCGTTCTTATTCAGTACATGGGATGTGTAAAGATTACCCCTATTGCGACATGCCTACTATGCGGTTATGCCTCTAAGTCGTGCTCCGACACGTGGGAGATATAGCCGCATCGTGGGTGTTACAAGTCAGCTGTGTTGCGGCAAGAAGCCAAAGGACTGAGGAAGTCCCTGCAGAATTCAGATGCGTACTTTCTTGTGCAACAGCAAGCGCTGGAGGATTTAAGCGCCAAACAAGAGAAAGTTAATAAGCTTGCTAAGCATCTTGCCAGCATTATGGGTACCCAGGATATTGTTTCTTGAACTATTCTGAAGTGGTTTCAGTTCTGGACTTGTTTTGCTGCGGCGTTTATATGCTGCTTTGTTCCCTATATTTGCACTGGTGGTGAACTTTAATGCCCAGTGGATGTAATATGTGTAATAGTCGTGATAGCCTAGCATAAGTTGCTTGCTTATTTATTTCCTTGTTGTCTTGTTTATTTGTTTGCTTGAAGTCAGTGCAGTTCTTTTTCCGTCGTTTGCTGGTGGCTGCAATAACCTATTTTTTAAAACTAGGCCACAATAACCATGGGCTAATATTTACTATAGTGACATTGGGCCTCCTGCAGGCCGTAGAAACAGTGGGCCTTCTATGGGCCGTAGAAACAGTAGGCCTTCTACGGGCCGTAGAAACAATGGGCCTTCTACGGGCCGTATCATCAATGGGCCTTATACGGGCCGTATGATCGATTGGCCAAACATGGGCCAATAACAGGCCGCATTATGGCCGTAAACGGGCTAGAGTTGGAATCATCCATTCATGGGCCAACCATAACGGGCCATCGTTAATAGGCCGTATTTGATGACGCTGTGAAAACGGCCCAACGTATTAACAGACCACAAACGGGCCGACTGTAACCACGGGCTGAATTTGGCCCATAAGCAGAAAATGATAGTAACAGGTTGTAAGTAAACGAATGCTGGAAATGAGCCCAAGAATAAATGGGCTCTGAGAAGACCGAAAGATAACATGGGCTGGAAACGGCCCAATGGAATAACGGACCGTTAATGGGTATAAAGTGATACACTGTTCATTACGGGCCAGTTTCACCACGGGCCGTTAATGGTGTAAAGTGATACACTGTTCATTACGGGCCAGTTTCACCACGGGCCGTTAATAGGCCAAGAGTTACATAGGGCCTCATATGGGCCGAAAGACGTCATGGGCCATACATGGGCCAGAAGTGAAAACGGGCTGGAATCATATTGGATGGCCCAGATGACACTACTGGGCCTAACTCGGATAGGGCGTAACGGGCCTTGGGTTAGCAGGCTGTAAATGGGCTATATGTGAACAGGCCGTTAACAGGCTTTCCATGGGCCGGCCCGCCATCTTTTGACCAAGTCAAATGAGCCGGCCTTTTCACAAGAATGGGCCTCTGTTGGCCCGTGCCACGTGTTGACGTATCATAGGCGCCTTCTGTCCAATGAGTGGATGACATCTATCCCAACGATGAGCCGACACATGTTTCCTCCAGCCAATGATGATTTTACATGTGGAAAATCCCCATTGGTCGGGGCTGTTAACGGGTTATCGGATCCAAAACCCGACCCGATAGCTTAACGGTGTTCCGTTACGGTGGATGCCACGTGTCGGTCACCCTTGACGAAAGCACTTCTGTGACGCGCGATTTATCGTCATGGAAGTGCACACTTCCGTGATGATAATTTTGGTAATGTCATGGAACACTTCTACGACAGCACAGGTATGACTATCTTGATTCTGTCATAAAATCGTCATGGATGTACATGCATGACAAAAAACGCGACCTACTGTGACAAACACGTATCATCACGGAAGTGTATTTTTTTGTAGTGCTCCATAGCCCGTTGATACGTCTAGTTGATGTGAGACTATCTTCTCCTTTTTTGTCTTCTCCACAACCACCATTCTATTCCACATATAGTGATATATCCATGGCTCACGCTCATATATTGCATGAAGATTGAAAAAGTTTGAGAACGTCAAAAGTATGAAACAATTGCTTGGCTTGTCATGGGGGTTGTGCATGATTTAAATATTTTGTGTGGTGAAGATAGAGCATAGCCAGACTATATGATTTTGTAGGGATAACTTTCTTTGGCCAGGTTATTTTGAGAAGACATAATTGCTTAGTTAGTATGCTTGATGTATTATTATTTTTATGTCAATATTAAACTTTTATCTCAAATCTTTCGGATCTGAACATTCATGGCACAATAAAGAAAAATTACATTGAGAAATATGTTAGAAAGCATTCCACATCAAAAATTCTTCTTTTATCATTTACCTACTCGAGGACGAGCGGGAATTAAGCTTGGGGATGCTTGATACATATCCAACATATCTATAATTTTTGATTGCTCCATGCTATTATATTATCTATTTGGGATGTTAATGAGCTTTATTTTACACTTTTATATCATTTTTGGGACTAACCTACTAACCGGAGGCCCATCCCAAATTGCTATTTTTTGCCTATTTTAGGGTTTCGAAGAAAAGGAATATCAAACAGAGTCTAAACGGAATAAAACCTTCGGGAATGTGACTTTCTCAACAAACGTGATCCAGGAGACTTGGAGTGGGCGTCAAGAAACAACCGAGGAAGCCACGAGGCAGGGGGCGCGCCTACCCCCCTGGGTGCGCCCTCCACCCTCGTGGGCCCCTTATTGCTCCACCGACATACTTCTTCCTCCTATATATATCCACGTACCCCACAAACATCCAGGAGCACCACGAAAACCTAATTCCACCGTCGCAACCTTCTGTACCCAAGAGATCCCATCTTGGGGCCTTTCCGGAGCTCCGCCAGAGGGGGTATTGATCATGGAGGGTCTCTACATCAACTCCATGGCCTCTCCGGTGATGTGTGAGTAGTTTATTTCAGACCTACGGGTCCATAGTTATTAGCTAGATGGATTCTTCTCTCTCTTTGGATCTCAATACAAAGTTCTCCTCGATCTTCTTGGAGATCTATTCGATGTAATCTTCTTTTGCGGTGTGTTTGTCGAGATCCGATGAATTGTGGGTTTATGATCAAGTTTATCTATGAACAATATTTGATTCTCCTCTGAATTCTTTTATGTATTATTGGTTTATCTTTTCAAGTCTCTTTGAATTATCAGTTTGGTTTGGCCTACTAGATTGATCTTTCTTGCAATGGGAGAAGTGCTTAGCTTTGGGTTCAATCTTGCGGTGCTCGATCCCAGTGACACAAAGGGAACCGATACGTATTGTATTGTTGCCATCGAGGATAAAAAGATGGGGTTTATATCATATTGCATGAGTTTATCCCTCTACATCATGTCATCTTGCTTAAGGCGTTACTCTGTTCTTATGAACTTAATACTCTAGATGCATGCTGGATAGCGGTCGATGTGTGGAGTAATAGTAGTAGATGCAGAATCATTTCGGTCTACTTGTCGCAGACGTGATGCCTATATACATGATCATACCTAGATATTCTCATAACTATGCTCAATTCTATCAATTGCTCGACAGTATTTCGTTTACCACCATAATACTTATGCTCTTGAGAGAAGCCACTAGTGAAACCTATGCCCCCGGGGTCTATCTTCCATCATATTAATCTTCCAACACTTAGTTATTTCTTTTTCCGTTTATTTTACTTTGCATCTTTATCATAAAAATACCAAAAAAATATCTTATCATATATATCAGATCTCACTCTCGTAAGTGACCGTGAAGGGATTGACAACCCCTTTATCGCGTTGGTTGCGAGGTTCTTCTTTGTTTGTGTAGGTGCGTGAGACTCGAGCGTGATCTCCTACTGGATTGATACCTTGGTTCTCAAAAACTGAGGGAAATACTTACGCTACTTTGTTGCATCACCCTTTCCTCTTCAAGGGAAAATCAACGCAGTTCTCAAGAGGTAGCAGTTGGTTTTCCCTTGAAGAGGAAAGGGTGATGCAGCAAAGCAGCATAAGTATTTCCCTTAGTTTTTGAGAACCAAGGTATCAATCCAGTAGGAGACCACGTGCGAGTCACCTCCTACCTACACAAACAAATAAGAACCTCGCAACCAACGCGATAAAGGGGTTGTCAACCCCTTCACGGACACTTGCAAGAGTGAGATCTGATAGAGATGATAATAATAAGATAAATATTTTTGGTATTTTTATGGTATAAATTGAAAGTAAAGATTGCAAAATAAAATAGATTGGAAACTTGTATGATGGAAAATAGACCCGGGGCCATAGGTTTCACTAGTGGCTTCTCTCGAGATAGCATAAGTATTACGGTGGGTGAACAAATTACTGTCGAGCAATTGATAAAATTTAGCATAGTTATGACTTATGAGAATATCTAGGTATGATCATGTATATAGGCATCATGTCTGTGACAAGTAGACCGACTCCTGCCTGCATCTACTACTATTACTCCACACATCGATCGCTATCCAGCATGCATCTAGAGTATTAAGTTCATAAGAACGGAGTAACACTTTAAGCAAGATGACATGATGTAGAGGGAGAAACTCATGCAATATGATATAAACCCCATCTTTTTATCCTCGATGGCAACAATACAATACGTGTCGTTTCCCCTACTGTCACTAGGATCGAGCACCGCAAGATTGAACCCAAAGCTAAGCACTTCTCCCATTGCAAGAAAGATCAATCTAGTAGGCCAAACCAAACTGATAATTCGAAGAGACTTGCAAAAATAACCAATCATACATGAAAGAATTCATAGAAGATTCAAATATTTTTCATAGATAATCTTGATCATAAACCCACAATTCATCGGATCTCGACAAACACACCACAAAAGAAGATTACATTGAATAGATCTCCAAGAGAATCGAGGAGAACTTTGTATTGAGATCCAAAGAGAGAGAGAAGAAGCCATCTAGCTAATAACTATGGACCCGAAGGTCTGAGGTAAACTACTCCACATCATCGGAGAGGCTATGTTGTTGATGTAGAAGCCCTCCATGATCAATGCCCCCTCCAGCGGAGCACCGGAAAAGGCCCCAAGATGGGATCTCACGGGTACAGAAGGTTGCGGCGGTGGAATTAGGTTTTCGTGGTGCTCTCTGATGTTTTTCAGGGTACGTAGGTATATATAGGAGGAGGAAGTAGGTCAGTGGAGCCACGAGGGGCCCACGAGGGTGGAGGGCGCGCCCCCTGCCTCATGGCCTCCTTGTTGATTGCTTGACGTCCACTCCAAGTCGTCTGGATCATGTTTGTTCCAAAAATCACGCTCCCGAAGGTTTTATTTTGTTTGGATTTCGTTTGATATTGTTTTTCTGCGAAACACTACAATAGGCAAAAAACAATTTGGGTTGAGCCTCCGGTTAATAGGTTAGTCCCAAAAATAATATAAAAGTGTATAAATAAGCCCATTAAACATCCAAAACAAAATATATAATAGCATGGAACAATCAAAAATTATAGATACGTTGGAGACGTATCAAATATCCATCAACATCTTCACCAGCACCTTCTCATCTCAAACCCTAGTTCATCTTTTGTATCCAATCTTTGTCTCAAAACCTCAGATTGGTACTCGTGGGTTGCTAGTATTGTTGATTACTCCTTGTAGTTGATGCTAGTTGGATTACTTGGTGGAAGATCATATGTTCAAATCCTTTATGCATATTAATACCCCTCTAATTTTGAACATGAGTATGATTTGTGAGTAGTTATGTTTGTTCCTGAGGACACGAGAGAAGTCTTGCTATAAGTAGTCATGTGAATTTGGTATGAATTTGGTATTCATTCGATATTTTGATGAGATGTATGTTGTCTTTCCTCAAGTGGTGTCATGTGAACGTCGACTACATGACACTTCACCATTGTTTGGGCCTAGGGGAAGGCATTGGGAAGTAATAAGTAGATGATGGGTTGCTAGAGCGACAGAAGCTTAAACCCTACATTATGAGTTGCTTCGTAAGGGGCTGATTTGGATCCATATGTTTCATGCTATGGTTAGGCTTATCTTAATACTTCTTTTGTAGTTGCGGATGCTTGCAAGAGGGGTTAGTCATAAGTGGGATGCTTGTCCAAGGAAGGGTAGTACCCAAGCACCGGTCCACCCACATATCAAATTATCAAAGTACCAAACGCGAATCATATGAACGTGATGAAAACTAGCTTGACGATAATTCCCATGTGTCCTCGGGAGCGCTTTCCTTTATATAAGAGTTTGTCCAGGCTTGTCCTTTGCTACAAAAAGGATTGGGACATCTTGTTGTACCTTATTTACTTTTATTACTTGTTACCCGTTACAAATTATCTTATCACAAAACTATCTGTTACCGATAATTTGAGTGCTTGCAGAGAATACCTTACTAAAAACTGCTTAACATTTCCTTCTGCTCCTCGTTGGGTTCGACACTCTTACTTACCGAAAGGACTATGATAGATCCCCTATACTTGTGGGTCATCAAGCACCGCGCTAACCCTAGATCAGTAGGGAGTGTTGGTGGGGATTGTGGCAGCGATGAACTTCGTCAGTGGTGCCCCGGCCCCCACCTCTGTTTATATATGTGCGGGTCACAGGGGCTGTCGGTGTCAAAACCGGCGGATCTCAGGTAGGGGGTCCCGAACTGTGCGTCTAGACCGGATGGTAACAGGAGGCAGGGGACACAATGTTTTACCCAGGTTTGAGCCCTCTTAATGGAGGTAAAACCATACGTCCTGCTTGATTAATATTGATGATATGGGTAGTACAAGAGTAGATCTACCACGAGATCAGAGAGGCTAAACCCTAGAAGCTAGCCTATGGTATGATTGTATGTTATGGTTGTTGTCCTACAGACTAAAACCCTTCGGTTTATATAGGCACCGGAGAGGGTTAGAGTTACACAAGGTCGGTTATAAAGGAGGAGATATCCATATCCGTATTGCCTAGCTTGCCTTCCACGCCAAGTAGAGTCCTATCCGGACACGAGACGAAGTCTTCAATCTTGTGTCTTCATAGTCTAACAGTCCGGCCAATGGAGATAGTCCGGCTGTCCGGAGACCCCCTAAACCAGGACTCCCTCAGTAGCCCCTGAACTAGGCTTCAATGACGATGAGTCCGGCGCGCAGTATTGTCTTCGGCATTGCAAGGCGGGTTCCTTCTCCGAATACATCACAGAAGAATTTGAATACGAGGATAGTGTCCGACCCTGCAAAATAAGCTCCACATACCACCGTAGAGAGAATATTATTTTCGCAAATCTAATTTGCTGACTTGTTTTGACAGTATGACGTTATGTCATGGTCTGGTGATTATTCGAACCGTTTCCTTTAACTAGCCCCACACATAACGCGAGGCAGTTTTTCGACACGTCTTGTCAAAGCAGAGATCGTGTCCCCTTATTACGGGATTCTCATTAATACGGGCGTGGGTAACCCAACCGCGCCATCGATTACGGTGCTTGGGGGATAAGCAAGTTTTACCAGGCAAGTGGGGACACTTAGTTTCGTCCGCCCATATAAAGGGATAAGGATTCACCTTTCTATCCATGCCTTCTTCCTCCTTTGCTCATCTGTTTTTGCACACTCGAGCTCTAGCGCCCAAGTCCGCACTTTTCACCTCAACCTTCTCCAACCATGTCCGGAGCGGGAGGCAGGTGGATGGTATCCTCCGTCATGGAGGGAGGCATCAAGAAGCTGCGTGGAGCCGGATACTTAGCCGCGAATATTGCACATCGGCTGCCCGCTGCGGGGCAGATCGTCCCTACCCCGGAACCTCACGAGAGGGTAGTTTTCCTCCACCACTTCCTCCGCGGACTAGGGTTTCCCCTCCATCCATTCGTCTGTGGTCTCATGTTCTATTGCGGGCTGGACTTTCATGATCTGGCCCCGAACTTCGTCCTCAACATTTCGGCGTTCATCATCGTGTGTGAGGCTTTCCTCCGCATCCGGCCCCACTTCGGCCTGTGGTTAAAGACCTTCAATATCAAGCCGAAAGTGGTACGAGGCCAACAAGAAGAATGCGGTGGAGCCATGGTGGGCAAGATGCCCAATGTTATATGGCTTGAAGGCTCCTTCGTGGAGACAATAAAGGGATGGCAATCAACGTGGTTCTACATCACCGAGCCGCGCGACGCCAAATGGGCGGCAACCCCCGAGTTTCGATCCGGATTCCCTACACGGCTCACTTCCTGGAAAGAGAAGGGCTTGTCGTGGGGTTCATCGGTGGAGCTGGATGGACTCCAGAAATGTATCCGGAGTATGGCGAGCAAGAAGCTCAAGCTTGTCAACATAGTCCAAGTTATGCTCATCCGCCGGATCCTCCCGTGTCAACAACGGGATTTTACCTTGTGGGAGTTCGACCCGGCCCGGCACCAGACTCTGAGCGAGCTCTTTGATACGATGCACAAGGACGTCTGGAAGGTGTTGTTCAAGGGCACCGAGGTCCCTCCTTCTCTCGCCGAGGACCGCGGACTAAGCGCAAAGCGCCTAGCGCATTCGGTGAGTTCAATACGTCCCGTAGGACATTTATTTTCCCTAGCTTACTCATGCACGGGGTCTAATCTCCATGCCTTTGATAGGACTGGGTGGAGACGTCGGGGCAGATTAACTATCCGGCCCCTTTACCCGAAGACACTACGGGCACTCTCCTGACGGAGATGCTGACTCCGGCGCCTTACAAGGTGCCGGAGAAGACCAAGAAGGCCAAGGGAACCCGAAAGAGTTCCCAGCGCCAGGTGTTATCGGACTCATCGTATGATAACTCTGCGGCACACTCCTCCCCCGAAGACGAGGAAGAAGAAGAAGATGCTCCCCCTCCAGGTGGGGGAGACAAGAAAAGGAAGGTCGTCCCGACTGTGGGGGCCGAAGGGTCCAAGAAGGGCAGGACTCTCCTTCCTTACAGCTCCATCGTCGCCGATGAAGACGAAGACGAGTGGTTGCCCAGGGCCAAGCCCCTAGGGAGATCGTAAGTATTCAGATACCAGAGTAACTCATAGTATTCCTTTGTCGCACTACTTTCCCTAATGCCGAACAAAATTATGTAGGCCGCCACGAGCCAGTATCGATGTATCATCGGACGGCTCCCTGGGCTCGTTGGACATGGATAGCGATCCAGTCCTGACCGCCACCTCCCCTCATCCAGCTGACGACGCCAAGGTGATGTCTCAAGAGGCACCGGGTCGAGGGGAGACAGTCCTGGAGGCGCCTCAAGAAGACCTTCCGGACTCCAGGAGCCGAGGGGACGGGGCCCCTGAGCGCTCTGAGTTCGGCCCTCAGCCGAACATCACGCCGGAACCTCCAATGGTTCCAGGCTCGGGCAGGCGGCCTCCTTCTAATAGGGGCAAGACGCCTGTGCCGGTGACCTCTGTCCATCCAGAGGCACCGGACAATCTGTTGGAAGCGCTACGCAGCACTTCTATCAACGAGGAACACCGCACTATCATGAGTGCGATGATCCAGAAGGTTCAGTGCGCCAAGAGCGGATTGACTGAAGCCTGTGCCAGCCTTCTAACAGGATTTGAGGTAAGTGTTTTAAAATGTAGTAGAAATATTACCACATAGACAGTAGCCCCTGATGCTTTGTTCGGTGTTCACAAAGAAAAGCCGAACAGAGGATCAAATAATATCGCAGGAGTCTAATATAAGTATGTCAATATGCATATGCAGGCTTCGCTGCTGGCGTCCGCCGCACTGACTGCGGAGGTCGCCGTACTGAAGCAGGACCTCGAGGGATCCAGGAAAGAGCTCGGCCTTGTCAAGAGGCAGCTCGAGGAGAACAAGGGTAAGTAATACCCTGTCTATAGATATGTATGTATAAAAGAAGAAGCGATTGCAAAATGACAGGATCATCGTATATTCGCCAGGGTCCACGATCGAGGTGGCGACCCTGAAGCAAGCGCTAACCAAGGCCGAAGATAACGTGGCCCAGGAGTCAGGGTGTGCAATCGGTTTTTTCGGTTTGATTCGGTTCGGTTTATATGGTTTTTGGTTTATACGGTTTTTATACTTCGGTTTATATGGTTTTATACATAGATACGGTTCGGGTTCGGTAATAACCATTTAAATTCGGTTTGGTTTCGGTAATAACCAAAATAACCAAAGTTGACGCGAATTTTTGAATGAACAACAAATATATTTTGGTCACATGATTCGGTCTGTGTATGTAGGTAAGATTTTTCTTGTGAGAAGTGCCTACGTAGATTAGATCATTATTAGATGGCACACATGGACTGGTCCTAGGTATTAAATGGCAGCAAATCTGAGATTAGGAAGGTTTTTTATTACGTGAGGGAGCAAGCTAAAGGAAAGAGTCAATTATATTCATTTTCTTACAAGACGGAGCAAGCAAAAAAAGGAAAGAGCGAATCCTAATCATGACAAAAGCAGCGGGCTAGCCTTTTTCTCAGGCAAGCGACCAGAGTGGTCATATGGGCTGGATAATTTGAGGCCCAAGCAAGCACAACGTACGCTGGGTGCCCAGGTCGTTCGTTCAAACTGCAGCGTTTTAGTCCCACCTCACGTATGGAGCAGCATCGTGGTGGGCAGAAGGCTATAAATAGAGGAGTGGATGTAGTTTCACTTAAATCCCTTCATACAGTGGGGGTACTTTCGGTTTAATTCGGTTTAACCAAAAACCGTCGGTTTCTAACCGAAAAAACCAAAGGGTATATGGTTTTGAAAATCAAAAACTGAAACTGAAACCAAAAACTGAAAAAACCGAAATTTGGTTTGGTTTTGTTTTTTTCGGTTTGGTTATTGGTTTTCGGTTCGGTTTTGCACACCCTGACCCAGGAGCGCCCCGAGCGAGAGAAGCACGAGGCTCGGGTGGGCGAGGTGCAGCAAGAACTCCAGGCTCTCATGGCGAAGCACGAGGCATTGGATCTTGACTCAAAGACACGGGAGTCTGAGCTTGTCGCGGCCCTCGAGAGCGCAAAAAGTGCCAAGGCCGAAGCCCAAAGGGCCCTCCAAGAGATCGACGCAATGAAGAAGATAGCGGCGGGTAAGGCTTTCTATATGCAAAGCAAGCATGTAAAAGTAAATTACCGATTACTTACCCGAATCCGGAGCTCTCCAGGAGCATTCGCAGATTTGCCCCGCAGCATGTCCGATGCCGCACAATTTTACCAGGCCGAGGATGGAAGCTCAACGGAGAAGCTGTTCTGGTCTCAGTATGCTGAGGCCGAACACCCGGTGCCAATGAGCGACCAGCTGAAGCAGATGGTCGAGCTACACAAGGCGGCCGATCAGGCCATGAAGGGCTTTATAGGCCGGCTGTGGCCTGGCGACGCCCTTCTAAACAGCTTCTTCGGCCTGGTGAGGCGGCTCGTGGATGCCTGTCCACGGCTAGAGGTCGTCAAGCGATCTGTCTGCATTGAGGGTGCACGCCGGGCTTTCGCCCGTGTGAAATTGCAGTGGGTCAAGCTAGACGTCATGAAGCTGATCAAGGAGGGGCCGCCGGAGGGCAAGGAGCACCGCCACCCCGAGATGTAGTACGAGTGTGTTCTACCGGGTGCCCGTCTCATAGCGGACGAGTGTTCAAAAGATGTAATATTTGAGTGAGACTTGCTCGTGTTATCCTGTATTTATGAAAACTTGTTTCATATGCGCTATGCAACGCTTGTTTGAATTTAAAATATTACCTTCTGTTTGGCCGTTTATCAATCTGAGAGATGGCTAGTCCTCGACTTCTGCCCCCATGCCACGAGCGTTGGGGTGTTCGGGATAAACCTGAGCACTCTTGTTCCCATATTTGGGTCCTTCGAGGGAGGTGCTCAGCACAACGAACAAGGGAACCGAACTAATAATGCTTTATCACTCTCACTTAGCCATAGAATTCTATAATTTTAAATTTCGGCAAAGCCCCTGGTATTCGGAAGTCCGAATTCGGGGCGCGATACACGCCTTTAAGCCGGACAGGGCCGGCCCCTCGCCCTAAGCGGCATAAGTCTTTAGGGACTCGAAAACCTCGCCGAACAGTGACCAGTCTCTCGCCTTATCATGTCAGTCAGTTTTAGCTTTCTCTACTGAGGTGCTAAGCCCGGCAGAACTGGGGCACAATCGCAGTAGTTCTCCTAGCGCTACCTTAGCTGATGGAGCGAAATGTAAGGTACCAAAACATAGGAGCCGGGCAAACCCAACATTTGACCAAAGACATGATTCGGAGCTGATGCATATAATGCTATAAGTTCGGGGTGCCGCACTTGTGAAAGTGTTCGGACTTTTCACACCATATTGTGGGGTATGTAAGCCCCTGGTGTATTAGCCGTACCAAAGTGTACGGTTGCAAGGAGTCATTAATGAACACATAGATATATATATATATATAACAAGAATGTAATAATAGTCGTAATGTCATGCATTGTTTATTCAAAAAATTGCGTTAAAGCAGAGCGATACAGATAGTGTGATAAGAAAAGAGTAGGACTATGTCCCTTCCAAGGGCAAGCTGAGGAATGATATGAAATCGAATATTTCACTCATTACTGTAATCCACCTGGGAATTCCGTGGTATGACGTAGCTGGTTGTCTCATTGGTTGTTGCATCATGTATTCGGCAATAGTGCTGCCGGACAGTGTTTCCAGAGATTAAGGTCCTAAAAAAGAGAAAAATTACAAAACGGGAAGCCCCTAGTGCGGTTTAAGCCGCGTCTTGGGGCGTGCCGCAGTTTTGCCCCCCTCCCCACCTGTGCCCATGGTGTTTTTAGTGCGTAATTATGTATGCGTGGCACGAGTTTTGCCGTTGGGCTGGGATTTGGGTGGGCGTCGTATTGCTACGCGAGCTCAGACTGTGCCAGGCGGTCATTTTGTCGATTGCTCCGAGCGCGCTTGAAGGTGTCCGGGCTTTGAAGCGCCGAAATGGTTGATTTCCTTGAGAGGCTGCTTTGCGCTTCTGCTGCGAGGGCCGCGGTGTGCTCCTCTGTTCGCAGAGAGCAATCTGTGTTTCCATTGACTGTAATAACTCCGCGAGGTCCCGGCATCTTGAGCTGGAGGTATGCATAATGTGGCACCGCATTGAATCTAGCAAATGCGGTTCGCCCGAGCAGCGCATGATAACCACTGCGGAATGGGACTATGTCAAAGATTAACTCTTCGCTTCGGAAGTTATCCGGGGATCCGAAGACCACTTCCAGTGTAATTGAGCCTGTGCAATGGGCCTCTACACCTGGAATGACGCCTTTAAAGGTCGTTTTTGTGAGTTTGATCCTTGAGGGTTCTATGCCCATTTTGCGCACTGTGTCCTGATAAGGCAGGTTCAGGCTGCTACCGCCATCCATAAGGACTCGAGTGAGGTGAAATTCATCAATGATTGGGTCTAGGACCAGTGCGGCGAATCCGCCATGACGGATACTAGTGGGGTGGTCCCTACGATCGAAGGTGATCGGACAGGAGGACCAAGGGTTGAACTTTGGGGCGACCGGCTCCAACGCATATACGTCCCTGAGCGCATGCTTCCCCTCCCTCTTGGGGATGTGGGTTGCGTATATCATGTTCACCGTCCGCACTTGTGGGGGAAACCTCTTCTGTCCTCCGGTCTATGGTTGCCGTGATTCCCCCTCGTCATCGCTATGCGGCCCCTTGTCTTTGTTTTCGGCAAGCAACTTGCCGGCCTACTTGAACACCCAACAACCACTGTTGGTGTGATTGGCTGGCTTGTCTAGGGTGTTGTGTATTTGACACGAGCGATCGAGTATACGGTCCAAGCTGGATGGACCCGGTGTACTTTGTTTGAATGGCTTTTTCCGCTGACCGGGTTTAGAGCCTTTGAATCCGGCATTGACTGTCGTATCCTCGGTATTTTTGCTGTTAATGCAGCGCTTATGTTTTTTGCGACATGACCTGCTATTGCCGTCCTTGGTATACGAGGTACCATGGTTCTTTGATATGTTATTACTGCGAGCCAGCCAGCTGTCTTCTCCCGCACAAAAGCGGGTCATGAGCGTCGTGAGAGCTGCCATAGATTTCGGCTTTTCCTGACCAAGGTGCCGGGCTAGCCACTCGTCTCGGATGTTGTGTTTGAAAGCCGCTAAGGCCTCTGCATCCAGACAGTCGATGATTTGATTTTTCTTTGTAAGGAACCGAGTCCAGAATTGCCTAGCCGACTCTTCTGGCTGCTGAATTATGTGGCTCAAGTCATCGGCATCTGGTGGTCGCACATAAGTGCCCTGAAAGTTGTCGAGGAATGCGGCTTCCAGATCTTCCCAACAGCTAACGGAGTCCGCTGGCAAGCTATTAAGCCAATGTTGCGCTGGTCCTTTGAGCTTTAGTGGGAGGTATCTGATGGCGTGTAAGTCATCACCGCGGGCCATGTGGATGTGGAGGAGGAAATCCTCGATCCATACTGCGGGATCTGTTTTGCCGTCATATGATTCAATATTTACGGGTTTGAAACCTTCTGGGAATTGATGATCCATTACTTAGTCTGTGAAGCATAAGGGGTGTGCGGCGCCTCTGTATTGGGCTATATCGCGACGCAACTCGAATGGGTCTTGCCCGCTATGTTCGGCCCGGCCGGATTTGCTTTTACTGTATCCGGCATGACGTTTATCGTCTCGCGGAGTGGCACGCCTTCGTGATCCGTAGATCGATCTTGCATGCTTTGCTTTGTCCTCCAATATGTCCTGCAGGTCTGGCGTATCTCCCAGGCCTTTTTATGTGAATGGCATCGGGGTGGAGGCTGAGTTTTTGGCTGGAATGCCTCTCTATCGCCGCCACGAGGTGGCCGATCAGCCGTATCATACGCTTCTTCCTCCAGTCGGGGTAGTAACCTGCACTTTGGGTAATTCTTGGAGGGGCGCTCGAGTTTATATTCCTTGGCCGCGAGGACTTCAGTCCATCTGTCAGCTAGCAGATCTTGATCGGCTTGAAGCTGCTGCTGCTTTTTCTTGAGGCTATTTGCCGTGGCCATAAGCCGGCGCTTGAAGCGCTCTTGTTCGACGGGATCCTCTGGTATGGCGAATTCATCATCGCCGAGGCTTGCCTCGTCTTCGGAGGGGGGCATGTAATTGTCATCTTCCTCATGTCCGTCTGTCGCTCTCTCAGGAGGGCTGGCTTCTCCATCCTCCTACTCTAAATCTTGCTGGAGGGGATTGTTGTTGCCTTCGGCACTATCCGGAGTGTTATTATCTCCTGTGCTGGTATCACCACTTTTGCTTTGGCGGGACTTAGAGCGGCGCCGCTGACGTTGACGCTTGGGTTGCTTCTTGGAGGGGTCATCCTCCGCTATCTCATCGCCATTGCCTTCTTTGGGTGTACCCACCATGTATATGTCATATGACGAGGTGGCTTTCCAGTGCCCTATAGGTGCTGGTTCATGTTCGTCTCCTACATCGTCATCCATACCGTCGATGTCTTCGGAGTCGAAGTCGAGCATGTCGGTTAAATCATCGACAGTGGCTACAAAGTGGGTGGTGGGTGAGCGTCGAATTTCTTCGTCGTCCGCATCCCAATCCTGTTGGCCATAGTCCGGCCAGGGCTCTCCTGACAAAGAGAGAGAGACCTTAGTGAATTCAAAATGTCGCCGAAGGGCGAGTGCTGAAAGACATCCACGGCGGTGAATTCCATGATCGGCGCCTAATCGGATTTGATTGGCAGGGGCGCGGACAGTTCGGAGTCCGGAAGAGAGTCCGGCGCCTTGGAGTCACGGGCTTCGCAGAGGATTAGGCTGGTGTTCGGCTCGATCGCTGTTGAGACTGCAGCCCCTGAGGCGGTGTCTGGCCACCCGTCCTCGATTGGCGCAGTTGGCTCCGAACTAAGGGTCAGAGCTGATGCGGGCGCGGCCTCTGGGGTACTGTTCGGCGGCAGAGCTAGGTCATACCCATCGTGACAGTGCGGCGCACCCAGCTGCGGCTCAAATCTGTCGAGGATCAAGTCTCCGCGGATGTCGGCCGTGTAGTTCAAACTTCCAAATCTGACCTGATGGCCAGGGGCGTAGCTTTCAATCTGCTCCAGATGGCCAAGCGAATTAGCCCACAGTGCAAAGCCGCCGAATACGAAGATATGTCCGGAGAGAAAAGTCTCACCCTGGACTGCATCGTTGTTGATGATCGGAGGAGCCATCGAGCCTAACGGCGACGACACAGAGGAACTCTCAATGAAAGCACCAATGTCGGTGTCAAAACCGGTGGATCTCGGGTAGGGGGTCCTGAACTGTGCGTTTAGGCCGGATGGTAACAGGAGGCAGGGGACACAATGTTTTACCCAGGTTCGGGCCCTCTTAATGGAGGTAAAACCCTACGTCCTGCTTGATTAATATTGATGATATGGGTAGTAAAAGAGTAGATCTACCACGAGATCAGAGAGGCTAAACCCTAGAAGCTAGCCTATGGTATGATTGTATGTTATGGTTGTTGTCCTACGGACTAAAACCCTTCGGTCTATATAGGCACCGGAGAGGGTTAGAGTTACACAAGGTCGGTTACAAAGGAGGAGATATACATATCCGTATTGCCTAGCTTGCCTTCCACGCCAAGTAGAGTCCTATCCGGACACGAGACGAAGTCTTCAATCTTGTATCTTCATAGTCTAACAGTCCGGCCAATGGAGATAGTTCGGCTATCCGGAGACCCCCTAATCCAGGACTCCCTTAGGGGCCCACCAACCAGAAGAGGGTTGGGCGCCCCCGATCAGGGCGCGGATCTAAGGGCTCGGTGGGCCATTGAGCCCACACGGAGGAGATCAACCTAACACATAGTACTCCCTCCGTCCCGTGATATAGACGTTTGTCAATGAGTTTACATAGGGAGTAGAAGCAATCCAATGCGATACCGTGGAAGTTAGAGACAAATCTTTTCTAGTGTATTGGTGTTTAGGTGAGGTCTTAATCTCCCAAATGCATATGTGATAGGCTTTTGTAGCTAAGTTTCCTTCATAAATAAATGTTATAAAACAACTAAACTCGTTCATGCATTGGTTGGTAACCATTTTGCATAGGTCCACGTGCTTATCATCATTTCTTCTTGAGGCGTCGTAATGCTCTCTCTCCTCTTTAATTGCTTCTCACATCAGTGGTTTGTTTATGTGGCACTCTTAGAGCAAGTATAATAAGGCCTAGTCAGCAGGCTATAAGGCTTGCCATGTCATTAAAATCCTATTTGGAGGAGTGAGAAGAGAGGAGAGAGAGTGAAGCGGGCTCTTAGGGCATGGTTAATAATACAGCCAACGGTTGGCTATAAGAAGGTGCCATGTCATCTACAGTCAACCTCTTAGCCGGCATGTACAATAGTAAGTTTTAACTATGTACTAATTTATCAATAGTTGGCCCACCTTACATCCTCACAAAGCATCTTGGGTCTCATGTTGCAGCTGGCTACTAACCAAGAGCCCGCTTCTCTTCTCTCTCCTCCAACTAAGCAAGAATATATTATCCTATTCCTTATAGCCTGCTTATGTCACCCTATTGTACTTGCTCTTATTCTATAGTCTGGCTATAGCACATAGATCAAGAAAAAGTAGTATGTATGCAACTCTCTTCCAATCATATACATTGCTCATGCAAATATTAAATGCTTAGAGCCAACCTAATAGCCAATCTAAGAGCCAACCTATTATATGAGTATTTTTCAAGAAGGATTTAAGTGAGGTGGCATCTCCTTATAGCCAACAGCGGGCTACATTATTAACCATGCTCTTCGTACCTGCACACCGTCGAGTACCAGGAAGGACCTAAAGCATGAATTGTAAAATGATACTTAGGTGCACGAAAATATTGAATATAAATTCAATGATGATCAAACTGAACTCATATAAACTTGTTACATTATCATCAATTGGAGTCTAAAATTCTATAATCATGCATGCATCTCTAGATGTTAAGAACTCAGAACCATTCAAACATCTTACATGTGTTATGATTCATGAGAGAATATATAAGTAAAAGATCCTACCCCATGTAAGAGCCAATGTTGATGTTCCAGGACTTATCGTATTCATTTCATAGCAATGTATGTACATCACATGTCTTAGATTTTGGTGAACTCCTAAAACAAAATTGAATATAGCAACTTTCATATGTTATTCTTGACAATCCCGCTCAACAATGTATAAGAGATAATCTAGATTGATTAAAAAATTAACTGGATATGAAAAGGAGAGCATCAGATAGTGAGTGGCATATCATGAAAAAAGGGCTCATGAGTCAATAGAGCAACACCGGATACTTAACAAACAATTAAATTAGAGGCATCACACCATGTAAATAATGAAAGAAAGAGAGGATATCACATGGGAATAATAATAGTTAGTAATTAGTACTTACCGAAAATCTAATCATATAAAAGTGAACTCATCATCAATGGGCAAATCACTAATGTCAACGCACCTATCACTCGCATCCAAAAACTTGGTTGGCGGATATAGAAGCACTTGGTCCACAACTTCATTGGTTGAGCGCCAGTGTTGTGTGGAGCAAACAAATTTATGTATGGATGAGGAAATGACGTTGCTTGTGTGATGTCATGCCAGGCGAGCAGTATGGTCGCTAGAGCCCATGAAGACGCAAGCTGAGGAACACCAGTTGGCGTGTGGTGACTCTAGGAGATATGCCCTAGAGGCAATAATAACAGTTATTATTTATCTTCAGGTTTGTAATTAATGATTATGTTTTGTGCTTTAATTGCAATGTCCATTGAGCCCATATATTCATAAAGGATCAGAGGAAAACCCATTTGCATGTATGGAATAATAAACGGTAAAATATATTCCTAATCGTTCCTCTAAGACTAGCTCAAGTGATGCATCATGGTCACGTTTTCCTGATCATTGGCATAATATGTCGGCAACTTTGAGGACATAATGTTAGAAGAACACTTGTGTTGAATTGACCCAATTGATGTTATGCTATGAGATACATTCGTCACGAGTTAATGGTTTTATAACACAGAGAAAGTTATACGTTTGCATAACTCCTTAGACCATGAGAGTATCAAGTCCCTTCATACTTGCTTCGTGAACTTTGGGGTGTGTTAAATGACATATGTAACAGGATGGCTGTTCATAACCCACGAGTATAGGGGATCAATTGTAGCTTTTTCGATAAATAAGAGTGTCAAACCAACGAGGAGCTAAAGGTAGGATTTATATTCCCTTCAAGTTCTATTGACCACTGATACAACTCTACGCACACTTAACATTCACTTTACCTAGAACAAGTATGAAACTATTTTGTAGGTGATAGGATAGGTTTGCAAGAATAAAACTAGGAGTACTTTGTGAGAATAAAACTATGAGTAAATTGCAATATAATAATAGTTAGTTGTTTAGTAGAGAGCTTTTTGTTACACAAGAAGGTTATTTGTCCCTAGGCAATCGATAACTAGACCGGTAATCATTATTGCAATTTTATATGAGGGAGGGGCATGAGCTAACATTCTTTCCGTACTTGGATCATATGAACTTATGATTGGAACTCTAGCAAGCATCCACAACTACCAAAGATCATTAAGGTAAAACTGAACCATAGCATTAAGTATCAAGTCCTCTTTATCCCATACGCAACAACCCCCTTACTCGGGTATAAGCTTCTGTCACTCTCGCCACCCACCGTAAGAGAATCATGAACATATTGCAACACCCTACAGCAGGAATCCCACAAGCTTGCACGACACAGAGGTCACCATAGGACAACACCAAAATAAAACATACAACTCAAACCAATCACGACCATCAATCAAACCATAGGACAAAATGAATCTACTCAAACATCATAGGATGGAAAAACATCATTGGATAATAATATGTACCATTAATCACCATGTTTAAGCAGAGATTACAATGGGGAGAAGAGGTGTTACACCACTGCATAAAGGGGGAGAGAGTTGGTGGTGACGGCGGCAAAGTTGTTGGTGTAGATCACCGTCACGATAATTGCCCCAGCGGCACTCCGGCGCCACTGGGAGAGAGGGGGAAAGAGCCCCCTCCTTCTTCTTCTTCCTTGGCCTCCCCCTAGATGGGAGGAGAGTTCCCCTCTAGCCCTTGGCCTCCATGGCACCCGGAGGGGCGAGAGCCCCTCCGAGATTGGATATCTCTCTCTGTTCTCTTCTTCGCGCTCTTGTTTTTTGGCCTTTCACCGTTTCTTAAATTCCTTGAGATTCCTTACTCCGATCGGGCTGAAAATTTAACATGTTTTTTGACATTATCTTTCTTGCAGCGAAAAGGAGGTCAAACGACTTACGAGGTTCTCACTAGGTACCACGGCCCGCCCTACCCCCCTTGGCGTGCCCTGATGCCTAGTGGGCCCCTCAAGCACCGTCTTGTGTTGATTCTTCTTCCAAAAATTCACATATATTCCAAACTAAATCTTCGTCAATTTTTATCGCGTTTGGACTTTGTTTGATATGGATATTCTGCGAAACAAAAAATGCAACAAACTGGAACTGGCACTGGATCAATATGTTAGTCACAAAAATAATATAAAATGTTGCCAAAAGTATATAAAAGTTGTAGAATATTGGCATGAAACAATCAAAAAATATAGATACGACGAAGACGTATCAGCTATTACGTCGGCTTATGGGTTCATGTAAAAGTATGACAATGAATTAGATAGTTCAAGATTGGGATTTTCTCCTCCGATGATAGAGAGATATTCTTAGGGATGTCTCGGTGTTATAGTATCCATCATCGTCTGGCCAGACATAGTGTGATCTGATCAGAGGAACGATGAAACGCGGGAACGAGAAAAGAAAACAAAATCGGCAACGAGGTAACTCCCATTGTGAACAAGTTGTCGATGCATGGGGATGCCATTAAATCTCAGCTCGAGTATTTGTAACATATCGCAAAGAAATAGGAACAACATTCGGTAACTAAAGGTTCACTCGAATATTTATTCATGTGGGTATAGGGTTTAATGTGGATGTCCATGGTTCCATTAATTATTGATCATTGATCGGAAGGGATTCCGGTCATGTTTATATTTCACTAAATCTATAGGGTCACACGCTAAGGGTCATTGATCTGCTGAGTACTAGACAGGGAGTCCGAGAGATAGTCACTGAAAAAGTTTTGGAGATGAGAAAAAGTTTCAAAGAGAAAACTTGAAGTGTTTCCGAGAAACCAAAAATTGTTTTGGAGTAAAACCATCATATTGGAAATGTTTCGGAACGCATCCAAAATTATTTAAGAGGGCGACGGAAATGTTCTGGACCTTTTGGAATTTTTTTGGAGAGAATAGTCAGGAAAAATCTTGTCCCAGCGTGAGGGGACAAGATCCCACAATTCATGGGAGTGGTTTTTTGGGAAAGCCCCCTTTGGGGGCAGCCCCCTTTTGAAGGCTTTTGGTTGGGAAGAAAGCCCCCCTTTGGGCCTTTATTCCAAAGATAGTGGATCATGTTTTGGGAGGGGTGGGGCCCCCATGAGGGAGCCCCAAGTGTGGTCGGCCAAGGTTGGGGAAAGCCCCCAAGGGGATTTTCCCCATCTTTGGTGGGTTGCTTGTTGACCTCCCTCCACCCCATGCTCACACTATAAAACAAGGAGGAGATGAGCTATCAAACTCACTCAACTCTCTTAAGTTTCTCAACACGAAGGCATGCAATGATCTGCCTTTCTTTCTCTCCCTCCATGAAATAGTTTTGTACCGTCGCAAGGCTGTCTAGTCTCCGATGGGAATTAGTTATGGATGGCAAAGCCCTGCCGGATAGGTGACACCAGATGTGTGCAATCTGGTAGAGAGATCATAGGTTTGATCTTCCATTCCAGATTTTGTTCGAGGGCTGTCTGGAGTACGATTCGAGGGAGAACATCCTTGCGGCTGGGAGGTTGTAAAATCCTAGTTGTGGGGATGTGCACCGACTCTTCATCGACTCTCCTTCCACTGCGCTTCAAGTTGGTAATGATCAGATCAAACCTTGTATGCATCTTTATAGTGGTCCTGGGTGAGTATGTTGTATAGATTTTTTTTTTGTTTTCTGCTGCGTTACCCAATAGTGACCTTTGAAGAAACATGTGGACAACAAGAACTTAAAAGGAGCAAGGAGAAGGGAAGCCGGAAGTAGAACCAAAATCCATTCAGTTACTAAATTAAGAATGTTGTGTATCAATCAGTAAAAAGCAATAGCCAAAGAGATCGTTGAGACAAATAGGGAGGGGATAAGTGGGAAAGATGAACAAATGATGGGCTTTTTAGAACTAATAATGGACCTATATGGCTAGGAAACATAGGCATTTGATATTCTTAGTTAGGCTATCAGGAGAAGAAATCCATTGGGAAAGCCTGATCGTTCAACCCATGGAAGAAGAATGAAACGAACCATGTAGCTATCTTGTTACTATTTCAATTCGACAATGGGACTATGTTGTGCAAAAGTTAATGATGTTGAGGCACAAGAGCTCGAAGAAATGGAGCTAACTATAAAAATGTCATGTTGGTATTTGTAATCTTGATAAAATTTAACTATCTCAATACTACGCAAACCTCATCAACACTCAAGGAGGGGGCTACTCCATCTAGACCATCGTTGGAGGGAGCAGTGGCTCTGGACTCCCGTGCCCGCGACGCCTCTCGCACTAGAGTATACAATGGTGGCCCTGATGCTTTCAGGTATGATTGAACAAAGGAGGTTTGAAGTGTCACAAAATATAACACCCAAATAACCCATTTGCTACTCCATATAACACATGACTCACACTTAGCATGAAATTGGTCTACATAAAAAAAGGTAGGCAAAAAAGTGAGTTGAATATGAATTGCAAGCTTCATAGAAAAAAACAGGAACAACAAAGCACCAAAATTGTTCAGAATGTTGTTGCGGCAATAGCATGTCATTTAAACAGTTTTCAGTACATGTGATCTCGCACCATTTACGAACTCATAAAGCATAAATTCAGCTAATCATCAAGAATTTAGGTAGCAACGTTATGGTTTTAGGCATCTGATCCCCAGTCAATGGCTTCATTTACGGAAGACCCTCGATGAGTGGTGATGAATCTATTTACATCATATTTTATTGCTCATTTCTTGCATAAAATCTCCTCATATCATGTCTCACTAATCCATTTTCATGCCAACTATGCATGATTACATGTGCCTGTGCATTTCATTGTGATCATTGCATGACATTAATGTTTTGTTGGTTTCCCTTGGTTTTTATTGAGAATCAAAGAAGAGAGGGGATAGCATTCAACTACTACTATGGGTCCATAGTCCAAGAAGGACTACTCACACATGGAATTTGGACAAATCACAGATCTATCAGCTTAGAATGTTCAAAATGTTATTGTTGGCAGCCGATATGACTTTCTTGTGAGAAACAATAATGCGAATGCAGTCTTGCCCAAGGTCGCAGTTGCAAACGTCGCGTAAAACTTGAACTTCTCTCTCACCCGACCCTCGCGTTGTTCACACGGGCGACACAGGGAGAACCCCATCCCCCAGCCGCCACCACCCCATTTCCTCCTCATCCCCTAGTCATCGCCAGAGGTGGCGTCCGAGCTAAGCCCGTGTCGTGGAGGGCGCCAGCAGGGCGAGCTCTCTCAGCGCATGATATCCCCCTAGATTCAAGATCGAGGCAGCAATCATCCTCAACGTTGGGGCTTCTCCATTGATGAAGTGACTCAGGCGGCACCACGACAGGTGGGCCATTCCTCCATGGCACGATAGCGTGACCTGGGCTACAACGAGGTACCATATCCTGACTGTTGGGAAACGTTGCATCAAAAAAATACACTCACGCAATGATCTATCCATGGAGATGCATAGAAACGAGGGGGAGAGTGTGTCTACGTATCCTCGTAGACCGTAAGCAGAAAGCGTTTAACAACGCGGTTGATGTAGTGAAACTTCTTCGCGCTCCAACCGATCAAGTACCGACGTACGACACCTCCACGTTCTGCACACATTCGATCAGCTCGATGACGTCCTCCGCCTCCTTGATCCAGCAAGTTGGCGAGGTAGTAGATGTGTTCCGGCAGCACGACGGCGTGATGACGGTCATGGTGAAGTGATCTTCGTAGGGCTTCACCTAAGCACTACAAAAATATGACCGGGGATGTAAACGGTGGAGGAGGGCGTCGCACACGGCTAAGCAATTGCCTGTTGTGTGCTAGGCGCCCCCTCCCACATGTATATAGGTGGGAGGGAGGGAGGGAGGAGCAGCCAAAGGGGGCACCCAAGTAGGAGGAATCCTACTTGGGGTCTCTCACGAGCCGCGCCCCATGCCTTATGTTGGAGCGGGGGAAAGGGAGGGGAGGGTGGCGCCCCCCCCCCTTTCCTTTCTCCCATGAGAGGGAAAGGCAAGATGGGCTAGCCCCCCTTTCTTTCCCTAGGGCTGGACGGCCAGGGAGAGGGGCGCACCAGCCCCCTGTGGGCTAGTCTGTCCCTCCCTTGGCCCATTAAGCCCATAACACCTACCGGGGGTGTCCGGAACCCCTTCCAGTGACCCGATGGCTACCTGGTGCATCCCGAAACCCTTCCGGTGTCCGAATAACATTGTCCTATATATCAATATTTACCTCTCGACCATTTCTAGACTGCTCGTCATGTCTGTCGTCTCATCTGGGACTCCAAACAACATTCGATCACCAAATCATATAACACTATACCGTCAACGAATGTTAAGCGTGCGGATCCTATGTGTTCAAGAACTATGTAGACATGACCGAGACACCTCTCTGGTCAATAACCAATAACGAAACTTGGATGCCCATATTGGCTCCCATATATTCTACGAAGATCTTTATCGGTCGAACCGTTATGACAACATACGTAATTCCCTTTGTGCATCGGTATGTTACTTGCCCGAGATTCAGTCGTCGGTATCTTCATACCTAGTTCAATCTCGTCACTGGCAAGTCTCTTTACTCGTTTCGTAATACATCATCTCATAACTAACTCCTTAGTCATTTGCTTGCAAGGCTTCTTATGATGTGTATTACCGAGAGGGCCCAGAAATACCTCTCTGAAACTTGGAGTGACAAATCCCAATCTCGATCCATGCCAACCCAACAAACACCTTCGGAGATACCTGTAGAGCATCTTTATAATCACCCAGTTACATTGTGGCATTTGATAGCACATAGGTATTCCTCCGGTATCTGGGAGTTGCATGGTCTCATGGTCGAAGGAACATGTATTTGAAATTCAAGAAAGTAGTAGCAATAAACTGAACGATCATATGCTAAGCTAACATATGGGTATTGTCCATCACATCATTCTCCTAATGATGTGATCCCGTTATCAAATGAAAACTCATGTCTATGGTTAGGAAACCTTAACCATCTTTCATCAACGAGCTACTCTAGTAGAGGCTTACTAGGGACACGATATTAGTTTATGTATTCACACATGTATTTAGGTTTCTGATCAATACAATTCTAGCATGAATAATAAACCTTTATCATGAATAAGGAAATATAAAATAACAACTCTGTTATTTCCTCTAGGGCATATTTCCTTCATTGAGTTGCTGGAAAAACTATTCAATGCAAAAGAGGTGTTAGACAGGGTGACCCCCTATCTTCCCTCCTTTACGCCTTTGGCTGTTAACCTCCCTCAATCAATTATCATTGGTGCATGGATGAATGGTGAGTTATCATTGCTAGTTGATTGTGATTATGGATAGCTGATGTCTACTACGCAACTTTTTTCTTGTAGACTCGTGTTGGGCCTCCAAACATAGAGTTTTGTAGGACAGTAGCAAATTTTTCCGCAAGTGGATGACCTAAGGTTTATCAATCCATGGGAGGCGTAGGATGAAGATGGTCTCTCGCAAACAACCCTGCAACCAAATAACTGAAGGAAATATGCCCTAGAGGCAATAATAAAGTTGTTATTTATATTTCCTTATATCATGATAAATGTTTATTATTCATGCTAGAATTGTATTAATCGGAAACTTACTACATGTGTGAATACATAGACAAATAGAGTGTCACTAGTATGCCTCTACTTGACTAGATCGTTAATTAAAGATGGTTAAGTTTTCTAGCCATGGACAAGAATTGTCATTTGATGAACGGGATCACATCATTAGAGAATGATGTGATTGACTTGACCCATCTGTTAGCTTAGCACTATAATTGTTTAGTTTGTTGCTATTGCTTTCTTCATAACTTATACATGTTCCTATGACTATGAGATTATGCAACTCCCGAATACCGGAGGAACACTTAGTGTGCTATCAAACGTCACAACATAACTGGGTGATTATAAAGATGCTGAAAGATCGTGGATGTCGCCTAGAGGGGGGTGAATAGGCGCTTTAAAAATAATTATGGTTTAGGCTTGAACAGATGCGGAATAAACCTAGCGGTTAATTTGTCAAGCACAAAACCTACAACAACTAGGCTCACCTATGTGCACCAACAACTTATGCTAAGCAAGATAAACTACTAGGTGATAGCAAGATATATGACAAGAAACAATATGGCTATCACAAGGTAAAGCGCATAAGTAAAGAGCTCGGGTAAGAGATAACCGAGGCACGCGGAGACGACGATGTATCCCTAAGTTCACACCCTTGCGGATGCTAATATCCGTTTGGAGCGGTGTGGAGGCACAATGCTCCCCAAGAAGCCACTAGGGCCACCGTAATCTCCTCACGCCCTCGCACAATGCAAGATGCCGTGATTCCACTAAGGGACCCTTGAGGGCGGTCACCGAACCCGTACAAATGGCAACCCTTGGGGGCGGTCACCGAACCCGTACACTTTGGCAACCCTTGGGGGCGGTCACCGGTACCCGTCAAATTGCTCGGGGCGATCTCCACAACCTAATTGGAGACCCCGACGCTTGCCCGGAGCTTTACACCACAATGATTGAGCTCCGAACACCACCAACCATCTAGGGCGCCAAGGCACCCAAGAGGAACAAGCTCTAGGGTGCCGAAACACCCAAGAGTAATAAGCTTCTCAAACTTCACTTCCACGTATCACCGTGGAGAACTCAAACCGATGCACCAAATGCAATGGCAAGGGCACACGGAGTGCCCAAGTCCTTCTCTCCCAATCCCACCCAAGCAACTAATGCTAGGGAAGAAAATGAGAGGAAGAACGAAAGCAGAACACAAAGAACTCCAAGATCTAGATCCAAGGGGTTCCCCTCACTTAGAGGAGAAAGTGATTGGTGGAAACATGGATCTAGATCTCCTCTCTCTTTTCCATCAAGAACTAGCAAGAATCATTGGAGGGATTGAGAGTTAGCAAGCTCGAAGAAGGTCAACAATGGGGGCAAAAACGAGCTCAAGAGATAAGGTTCATTGGGGAAGAAGACCCCCTTTTATAGGTGGGGAAAAATCCAACCGTTATGCTCACAACCCGCATAGAGCGGTACTACCGCTAGAGCGGAAGTACCCCTTTGAAAAACAACAGCGAGGAGGCAAAAGGCCAAAAGAACCGCCGGAGCGGTACTACCGCTCGTCCTCACGGTACTACCGCTCGACCTCACGGTACTACCGCAAATGGTAGCGGTACTACTGCTTGCGAGCGGTACTAAAAAATACATCCGGGCCTACCACCGCAAGACTTGGGACGAGTTTTTGGTCCGGAGCGGTACTACCGCTATAGGAGCCACGGTAGTACTACTCTAGAGCGGTAGTAAAAAAATTACATCCGCTCCAATTCGCGGTAGTACCGCTGCAGCCTTTTCAGAACACCAAAACTGCCACAACTTTTGGAAACGGACTCCGAATATGATGAAACCAAGTTTGTTGGAAAGCTAGCGACAAGGGCTAACACAATATTCAAAGAAATATCAATAAGAAGCAAATGAGAAAAGTCCCATAAGAAAATGGTGAGAACCCTTCCTCGGAAAAGACCGGTAAAACCTCCAACACCGAAAACATCATAGAAGATGCATGCGAACTCCGTTTTCGATGAACTCAAGCTTGTCATCAAGATGACCATAAGCTCTAAGACTCACAAAGAGAACCAAACAAGAACCAAGAAAGATGATGCAAGGATGCAATGGTTTGAGCTCTCTACTAACGATACGATCAAGCTACCAACTTGAGAGCCCCCTTGATAGTACGGCAAACGATCCTATAACCCGGTCTCCAAACTACAACCATGAGACCGGTAAAATAGAAAACCTATCAAGGGCAAAACTTTGCCTTGCACATGGTCCACTTGAGCTAGATGATGACGATCTTGACTCCCTCAAGTTGGACCACCTTTCTTGATTGTGTTGGCTCGATGAAGACTAGATGATTGCTCCCCCATAGTCCACTATGGGTGAGCCACTCTTCGGCACATCTTCACAAGTCCATTGTCACCACAATGGACGGCAAGCTTCAAGCACTTGATCTCTTCGCGATGATCCACTTGAACTTGCACACGACAATCTTGATGACGATCACCACTTGATGTCAACCTCTCCATGGGTTGAGTGATATCTTCCTCTTGACACAAGCCCATGAACACGTACCTAACCCCACGTAGAACTCTCACATAGACCATGGGTTAGTACACGAAGCACAATGGACAATGCTTACCAAACCATGGGATCACTTGATCCCTCTCGGTACATCTTCTACGCTTTGTGAGTTGATCAACTTGATTCACTCTTGACTTAGTCTTGATCAACCTTGAATCTTTCCAACTCTCTTCATTTGGATGATGTCTTGAAGGTAAACATGAATGATCACACAATCTTCTTCTTCAAGACATGCTTGCAATAAGCTCAACTCTCACATGACCAAGCTTTGGATAATTCCTTAATAGCACCTTGGTCAACACAAACTCTCCTTGAAACCAACACATGTACTCCAAGAAAAGCATATGGACAAAACCTTCAAATATAACTCAAGGCAACCATTAGTCCATAGAGATTGTCATCAATTACCAAAGCCAAACATGGGGGCACCGCATGTTATTTCATTCTCCCCCATTTTGGTAATTGATGACAATCACTTTCAAGAGAGTTTATACAAGGAATTATGCATCACCATGCACTGCAACAACCAATAATGCATGGGAATGAGATGCAAAAGCTAAGGAAACATAAACCGAAGCTTCTCCACAAAACTCTCTGAAACTTCTCCCCCATTGGCATCGATTGCCAAAATGGGCGAAAAGCTTGGAGGGCCAATATAGATTGTGGTCCTCCATAAATTGTGTATTTCTCAACAAGAGAGTGGAATGCAATACACACATCCAACGGTAAATACTTGGAGGAAGACAAACTATATTGAGGCCCAAAGATTGCAAAAGGAAGATATGCCACAAAGACATAACAAAGAGAGAAACAAGCAATCAAGCAATCAAAAGATATCTATTGAAGCAAGCTATCAAAAGATACCAATTGAACCAACTAGGCCAATGATCCTACGAGCCACATGAATAAAAGATATTATGATATGAGCAAAGGAGTGTTCTAAAGAAACTAGAGAGGCTCCCCATGATTTGTGCACACATAAGAATATTTGAATTTGGAAACAAAGTGCACAAAATAGTATCATAGCTCCCCCAAAATCAATAGAAACTTGCAACAAGTGCAAGTGAGCATATAGGAAACTAAGCCTAGTACATGTAACAAACACATGGTTGAGCAATAAGTGAAAGAGGCAACTTAAGAATGGGCTCAACCAAAATGATGTGTGTGAGTCAAGGCAATGCACTTGAGAAGACTAATGTACGGATGAGCATTAAGCATCAATAAAGTCTTGAAAGAATGAGGAAACACAGTGCAAGGCCTATCATTCCCACACACAACAAGCAAATGGGTTCACAAGCTTACTAATAAGCATATAGAGAACCTATGCTTGTGACAACCCGCGGTGAAGATAGAAGATGAAAGGCGCGTCAAGACGAGGGATGCCAATTAAGATGGAAAAAACCTCGTAAAGAAAAGCATGAGGAAAATAATGTTCACCACACAAGAGCGCATCAAGATGCAACAATAGAAGACACGCACTCAAGGCAAAAGCTTTAACGGAGCCACCAAAGAAATAACATAAGAAAGACAAGTTGGACGTGAAAGAAAGGATATCATCTAGAGATGTAATTTCTCTCAAGTGTATATGGTTCTAGGTAGACTAGATCATGACGATATATATCTACAAAGAAGGATGTACACCCGAAATAGTTACAACACGAAGGAACAAGATATCCAAAAGGAAGTCATACATATACTAATAAGATATTTGCTTGGAAGCATATCACATGGCTAGATATGGTCTTATAGTATATAAATGAATTCCTACCACACACCCATCAAAGACATCACAACTAGCAACAAGACATCATTGTTGGGATGCTTTGAGAAAGGAAACAAGTATCACAAGAAAGAATGGATAACATGCCATGATACAACCTACACAAGGTTGATGCAAGAAATGTGTGCATGAAGTATATGAAGATACTTGTTACCGAGATAACATTGGAAGGATGTAGTAGATACCAATTGAAGGTACAAAGTAGTTCATTGATCATCCTAGCTTGACTCCAATAAGCACATGGTAGCAACACCTTCCTTGTGAGTGAGCCGAGCATCCAATGCATCTCCACTTGTTCCTAGAACAATAACACAAACAAAATGGTACCCAAACTCATTGGGACCAAAGAGTTAGAGAACCAACAACACATAGGACAAACTCCACATAAATACGTGCATATAGATATGAAAATGAATTTCATGCACATCTCATCCAATTTGAGACTTGGTGGAGTTCCCCCTATATATTGGGTCAAAGAAAGAAAACATGCCAAAGAAACTACAAGAAGTAAATATGCATGCTCAAGACTTTCAAGAACCGAGACCAAAAGACAAAGAAATACCAAGCGAAGAAAAGATACCAAATGAATAAATCATCACTTGGAGGATATCCATAAAAGATACATCAAGGAATGAGATATCCATTGATACACTCAAAAAGAAAGATGTCAAACTCCCAAAAGAGAGAATGGTTCCAAACAAACCAAGCCCTCTACAAAGTTTCACGATGGCACAAAGCACCAAAAAGAAACGGCTTGCCTTCCACAAACACACACTTGATAAGGATCACAAGATGAGTGTTTTATAGAGAATAGGATAGCTCCCCCAAGACTAGTGCATTATAGAGAATTTGCATTTGAATACAAAATGCACGAGGTGGGATCACCACTTTCACTATATCTAGAAAACACTAGACAAGGTCAAGAAATTAACAAGATCCACAAGTGGTATGGAATACAATGGGAGTTGACACAATCCTAGGCAAGATAAAAAGCAAATAAAAGCAAAGGCCAATGTAAAGATGATCAATAATTTCTACCACACATAAGTGAGTACCAATTGTCAAAAGACAAGAAGTATTTGGAATTAATTCTCGGTGGTAGATAACAAGGATATCCGACATCATCTTCACACCAAACAAAAAGCAAATTGCAACTTGTAGAGCTAACATGCCACCTAGGAACAAGATAATTTACAATATCAATTCTAGGTGACAATATCTCAAATGTACACATTTTCTAGGCTAGTAATATACACATAGCATATTACTCCCTCATAATGTGATACCAATTAAAGATAAACAAGAGGCAAAATAATGATCCAACACGAGATAATTAATGGACAATATAGAATTTGAATTTCTCATGAGAAGACATACCACATAGCGACTACATAATCTTGAAATATCAATACTAGATGGTATTACTCATGTACACACATATATAGGATTGTGAGGTGCACAAAGAACATCACTACCCCATAATGGGATATTCCATTAATCTCTCACAAGAGCCAACTAAGAAAAGAACAAGATGCAAAAGGCTCAATGCATGACACACACGTACATGATGTGCAAACCAACACACACATACTTGATTGCACAAGATAATCAAGTTGGAAGCACAACATATACAAACACATGCAAGGAACAAAACCAAACATGCAAAGGGGTAAGTAACTATCAATGTAAACACTTTAAGAACGAGTTACCGCATGGAGAAACATTGGATATAAGATAGAAACTTGATAATTCGAATAACTTGGTTTGAGACAATTAGAATGATGAAGTCCCCTTAATTCTTCGTAAAGTAGCCAAGTCTCCAGTGCCCTCCAACAACACCTATTGATCAAGTTTGAGCTTGTTGGTCCCCAACCAAGTTGGGTCCTAAGAGGTTAGTCACAATAGGCTTGGCTACCCAAATGGTTCTCTTCTTGACACCACTTTGAGTACCAACAACTTTGGCAAACACATTTCCAACCTTATCCTTCCCAAGAGAATAGATATCATCAATAATAATTGGGTTGGATAAGTTACCACTAGTGCATGAAGAGGCGAGGTGACCTTTCTCACGACATAAGTAGCAACGTCTACTCTTCACTTTCTTCTCACTTGATTTCTCAACTTGAGAAGCATTAGCTTGAGGATTCTTGGGAAGAGGACTTTCTTCAACTTGTGGTTGAGCATGAGATCGAACTTGTGGCCGCTTCCCTTGTTGCTTGTCACTAATGGACTTCTTCTTCAATGGGCAAGATCTAGCAGGATTCCCTTCTACTTTGCACTTGAAGCAAACAATCTTGGCCGAATTCTTGACTTGTTCTTGGCCCTTCTTTTTGTTCACTTTGGACTTCTTCTTCTTGTTGGAGTTGAATCCAAGTCCACCTTTGTCATTGGGGGATTTTTGCACACTCAAGATATTGTTGAGTGTGAATTTTCCTTCATGACTCTTTTCCAAGTCTTTCTTCAAAGAAGTGACTTGGGCCTTGAGCTCTTTGATTTTCTCTGTATGGTTAGTCTCAACACAAGTACTAGAGGAAGTATAAGCTTCATCGTTAGAGCAACAAGGCAAGGAAAGCAATCCATCACAAGATGTACCAATGTTATGCATGGATGAATCGTGAGGACTAGCACAAGGCAATATAACATTTTGACCAAAAGTAGTGCTAGTATCCACATGAGGCTCACTAGATGTCACCTTGCAAGCATGGACTCATGAGCTATCTTTAGCACATTATGGGATACTAGAAGATCATCATGAGAGCTTGTGAGGTTTACATGATTTTCTTCTAACATCCCATAATTGCTAGATAGCAACTCAAGTTGAGCCCTTAGCTCAACATTCTCCTTTAATATGGATGCTTCACAAGAGATAGAGTTAGTAGCACAAGCATCATCATTAGCAACAAGATGAGAAGACAACTTGGCAAGCTCTTTTGAATATGAAGCTTTAAGTTGAGCATGAGACTCGGTGAGTTTGATGAGCTCACCCTTGATGACCCTTGAGCCATTTTCGAGGTGCTCAAAATCCTCAAGGAGTCTAGCATGAGCAACTTCAAGCTTAGCATTTTTAGTTTTGAAATCATTGGCCACCTCGAGTGATCTATCATGAGTTTCCTTTATTCTAGATAATTCTAGAGCAAAGGTCTCCTCAAGAGATTCAGATGTGGTTTGTTCATGTTCAAGAGCTTGAGATAGCTCCGCGATCTCATTTGCGTAATCACGCTCATGAGCTTCCATTTTCTCAATGGTGACCTCATGCTCCTCTAGATGAGATTCCAACTCCCCAATGTATTTCTTGCCTTCAATGGCAAGAGACATGATTTCCATGAAGTTGGAACGAGCAAGTTTATTTTTGTGAAGAGCTTTAAAAATCATTTCCCCCTTAGTTTTTAAGGAGGCAACATTATCATTCTCTTCATCATAATCAACATCATCATCACTCTTGCCATCATCACAAGATATATTGGGATTCAAAGTGGGAGATACCTTTGAAGCCTTGGCCATAAGGCAAAATGCAATAGATGATGATGTAGGATCCGTTGAAGCACCAATCAAGACCACATCTTGTTCCATGGGGTGTCGGGTTTCCTCTACATTGTTAGCACAACAATTCAAGGACATATATGCATTTTTATCATGGCAACAAGACATAGTAAACATATCATCATGAGATTTAGTCAAGCAATTTCTACATGATATGCAAGGACTATCAACACAAGCATGTGAAACATTTGGAGTGCTCGAAGTGTTAAAGCCCAAAGAAGGAGCATTACAATAAGATAGTGATGAAGGATCATCCACAATAAACATACTATCATCATTGCAATGACCAACACTACTCACCATATCATTACCTTGTGGCAAGCCACATGTAGGTGAAGTAGAAGAAGTTGAGAAGACTATACGGCCGGATGTGGAGGGAGAACAATCATCCCCACAAAACTTGGACATGCCATATTTATCTTGAAGCTTTGTCCACAACTCATGAGCATCCCGGAACGGCATGAGTTGAAATATAACTACATTGCTCAAAGCATTGAAAAGCACATTAGAAGCTTGAGCATTGAGATAAGAGTTTCTCTCATCCTCTAAAGATAATCTTTGAGGATCCTTTGGAGGAGAAAAACCCATATCTACAATTTGCTCTAAATTTGGGTCCATGACCCTAAAGAGATTAAGCATGCGAATTACCCAAACATCAAAATTTGTGCCATCGAAACTAAGAGTGTGAGAGAATCCTAATCCCCTAGTCGACATCTTTACTCTCTAGGTGGTTAAGCCTAACAAGGAGAGACGAGGCTCTAATACCAATTGAAAGATCGTGGATGTAGCCTAGAGGGGGGGGTGAATAGGCGCTTTAAAAATAATTACGGTTTAGGCTTGAACAAATGCGGAATAAACCTAGCGGTTAATTTGTCAAGCACAAAACCTACAACAACTAGGCTCACCTATGTGCACCAACAACTTATGCTAAGCAAGATAAACTACTAGGTGATAGCAAGATATATGACAAGAAACAATATGGCTATCACAAGGTAAAGCGCATAAGTAAAGAGCTCGGGTAAGAGATACCGAGGCACGCGGAGACGACGATGTATCCCGAAGTTCACACCCTTGCGGATGCTAGTCTCCGTTTGGAGCGGTGTGGAGGCACAATGCTCCCCAAGAAGCCACTAGGGCCACCGTAATCTCCTCACGCCCTCGCACAATGCAAGATGCCGTGATTCCACTAAGGAACCCTTGAGGGCGGTCACCGAACCCGTACAAATGGCAACCCTTGGGGGCGGTCACCGAACCCGTACACTTTGGCAACCCTTGGGGGAGGTCACTGGTACCCGTCAAATTGCTCGGGGTGATCTCCACAACCTAATTGGAGACCCCGACGCTTGCCCGGAGCTTTACACCACAATGATCGAGCTCCGAACACCACCAACCGTCTAGGGCGCCAAGGCACCCAAGAGGAACAAGCTCTAGGGTGCCCAAACACCCAAGAGTAATAAGCTTCTCAAACTTCACTTCCACGTATCACCGTGGAGAACTGAAACCGATGCACCAAATGCAATGGCAAGGGCACATGGAGTGCCCAAGTCCTTCTCTCCAATCCCACCAAAGCAACTAATGCTAGGGAAGAAAATTAGAGGAAGAACGAAAGAAGAACACGAAGAACTCCAAGATCTAGATCCAAGGGGTTCCCCTCACTTAGAGGAGAAAGTGATTGGTGGAAACGTGGATCTAGATCTCCTCTCTCTTTTCCCTCAAGAACTAGCAAGAATCATTGGAGGGATTGAGAGTTAGCAAGCTCGGAGAAGGTCAACAATGGGGGCAAAAACAAGCTCAAGAGATAAGGTTCATTGGGGAAGAAGACCCCCTTTTATAGGTGGGGAAAAATCCAACCGTTATGCTCACAGCCCGCATAGAGCGGTACTACCGCTCCAAGGAGCAATACTACCGCTAGAGCGGAAGTACCCATTTGAAAAACAACAGCGAGGAGGCAAAAGGCCAGAAGAACCGCCGGAGCGGTACTACCGCTCGTCCTCATGGTACTACCGCTCGACCTCACGGTACTACCGCAAATGGTAGCGGTACTACTGCTTGCGAGCGGTACTAAAAAAAATACATCCGGGCCTACCACCGCAAGACTTGGGACGAGTTTTTGGTCCGGAGCGGTACTACTGCTGTAGGAGCTGCGGTAGTACTGCTCTGGAGCGGTAGTAAAAAATTACATCCGCTCCAATTCGTGGTAGTACTGCTGCAGCCTTTTCAGAACACCAAAACTGCCACAACTTTTGCAAACGGACTCCGAATTCGATGAAACCAAGTTTGTTGGAAAGCTAGCGACAAGGGCTAACACAATCTTCAAAGAAATATCAATAAGAAGCAAATGAGAAAAGTCCAATAAGAAAATGGTGAGAACCCTTCCTCGGAAAAGACCGGTAAAACCTCCAATACCGAAAACATCATAGAAGATGCATGCGAACTCCGTTTTCGATGAACTCAAGCTTGTCATCAAGATGACCATAAGCTATAAGACTCACAAAGAGAACCAAACAAGAACCAAGAAAGATGATGCAAGGATGAAATGGTTTGAGCTCTCTACTAATGATACGATCAAGCTACCAACTTGAGAGCCCCCCTTGATAGTACGGCAAACGATCCTATAACCCAGTATCCAAACTACCACCATGAGACCGGTAAAATAGAAAACCTATAAAGGGCAAACATTTGCCTTGCACATGGTCCACTTGAGTTAGATGATGACGATCTTGACTCCCTCAAGTTGGACCACCTTTCTTGATTGTGTTGGATCGATGAAGACTAGATGATTGCTCCCCCATAGTCCACTATGGGTGAGCCACTCTTCGGCACATCTTCACAAGTCCATTGTCACCAAATGGACGGCAAGCTTCAAGCACTTGATCTCTTCGCGATGATCCACTTGAACTTGCACACGGCAATCTTGATGATGATCACCACTTGATGTCATCCTCTCCATGGGTTGAGTGATATCTTCCTCTTATCACAAGCCCATGAACACGTACCTAACCCCACGTAGAACTCTCACATAGACCATGGGTTAGTACACAAAGCACAATGGACAATGCTTACCAAACCATGGGATCACTTGATCCCTCTCGGTACATCTTCTACGCTTTGTGAGTTGATCAACTTGATTCACTCTTGACTTAGTCTTGATCAACCTTGAATCTTTCCAACTCTCTTCATTTGGATGATGTCTTGAAGGTAAACATGAATGATCACACAATCTTCTTCTTCTTCAAGACATGCTTGCAATAAGCTCAACTCTCACATGACCAAGCTTTGGATAATTCCTTAATAGCACCTTGGTCAACACAAACTCTCCTTGAAACCAACACATGTACTCCAAGAAAAGCCTACGGACAAAACCTTCAAATATAACTCAAGGCAACCATTAGTCCGTAGAGATTGTCATATATTACCAAAACCAAACATGGGGGAACCACATGTTCTTTCAGATGCTCTACATGTGTCTCCGATGGTGTTTGTTGAGTTGGCATAGATCGAGATTAGGATTTGTCACTCCGATTGTCGGAGAGGTATCTCTGGGCCCTCTCGGTAATGCACATCACTATAAGCCTTGCAAGCAATGTGACTAATGAGTTAGTTGCGGGATGAAGCATTACGGAACGAGTAAAGAGACTTGCCATTAACGAGATTGAACTAGGTATTGAGATACAAATGATGGAATCTCAGGCAAGTAACATACCGATGACAAAGGGAACAACGTATGTTGTTATGTGGTTTGACCGATAAAGATCTTCGTAGAATATGTAGGAACCAATATGAGCATCAAGGTTCTGCTATTGGTTATTGACCGAAAGTGAGTCTCGGTCATGTCTACATAGTTCTCGAACCCGTAGGGTCCGCACGCTTAACGTTCGATGACGATCGGTATCATGAGATTATGTGTTTTGATGTACCGAAGGTAGTTAGGAGTCCCAGATGTGATCACGGACATGACGAGGAGTCTCGAAATGGTCGAGACATAAAGATCGATATATTGGAAGGCTCTGTTTGGACATCGGAATGGTTCTGGATGAGTTCGAGCATTTACCAGAGTACCGGGGGGTTACCGGAACCCCCCGGGGAGTCAATGGGCCTTATTGGGCCTTAGTGGGAAAAAGGAGGAGGCGGCCAGGTGGAGGGCGCCCCCCAAGCCCAATCTGAATTGGGTGGGGGTCGGCCCCCCTTTCCTTCCCTCTCTCTCCCTCTTCCTTCCCTCTCTCTGCCTCTTCCTTCTTCTCCTACTCCAACTAGGGAAGGGGGGGACCTACTCCTACTGGGAGTAGGACTCCCCTGGGCGCGCCATAGAGAGGGCTGGCCCTCCCTCCTCCCCTCCTTTATATACGAGGGAGGGGGGCACCCCATAGACACACAAGTTGATAGTTGTCTTAGCCGTCTGCGGTGCCCCCGCCATAGATTTCCACCTCGGTCATATCGTTGTAGTGCTTAGGCGAAGCCCTGCGTCGGTAACCTCATCATCACCGTCGTCACGCCATCGTGCTGACGAAACTCTCCCTCGGCCTCAACTGGATCAAGAGTACGAGGGACGTCACCGAGCTGAACGTGTGCAGATCGCAGAGGTGTCGTGTGTTCGGTACTTGGATTGGTTGGATCGCGAAGACGTTCGACTACATCAACCGCGTTACTAAACGCTTCCGCTTTCGGGCTACGAGGGTACATGGACACACTCTTCCCCGCTCGTAGCTATGCATCACCTAGATGGATCTTGCGTGTGCATAGGCAAATTCTTTGAAATACTACGTTCCCCAACAATAACAAAGAGTCTCTTGTGTCCCCAACACACCCAATACAATCCCTCAACATGCAACAAAGAGTCACTCCAAAGTCACTAATAGCGGAGAACAAACGAAGAGATTATTGTAGGGTACTAAACCACCTCAAAGTTATTCTTTTTGATCGATCTATTGGGCTATTCCTATAAGTGTCACAAACATCCCTAGAGTTTGTACTAAAATAACACCTTAAGACACACATCAACCAAAACCATAATGTCACCCAGATACTCCAATGTCACCACAAGTATTTGCGAGTTTGATTATACGATATGCATCACACAATCTCAGATTCATCTATTCAAACCAACACAAAGAACTTCAAAGAGTGCCCCAAAGTTTCTACCGGAGAGTCAAGACAAAAATGTGTGCCAACCCCTATGCATAAGTTCACAAGGTCACAGAACCCGCAAGTTGATCACCAAAACATACATCAAGTAGATCACGTGAATATCCCATTGTCACCATAGATAAACACATGCAAGACATACATCAAGTGTTCTCAAATCCTTAAAGACTCAATCCGATAAGATAACTTCAAAGGGAAAACTCAATCCATTACAAGAAGGTAGAGGGGGGGAAACGTCATAAGATCCAACTATAATAGCAAAGCTCGTGGTACATCAAGATCGTGCCAAATCAAGAACACGAGAGAGAGAGAGAGAGATCAAACACATAGCTACTGGTACATACCCTCAGCCCCAAGGGTGAACTATGTTGGAAATATGCCCTAGAGGCAATAATAAAAGTATTATTATATTTCATTGTTCATGATAATTGTCTTTTATTCATGCTATAACTGTATTATCCGGAAATCGTAATACACGTGTGAATACTTAGACCACACAATGTCCCTGGTAAGCCTCTAGTTGACCAGCTCGTTGTGATCAACAGATAGTCATGGTTTCCTGACTATGGACATTGGATGTCATTGATAACGGGATCACATCATTAGGAGAATGATGTGATGGACAAGACCCAATCCTAAGCATAGCATAAAAGATCGTGTAGTTCGTTTTGCTAGAGCTTTGCAAGTGTCAAGTATCTCTTCCTTCGACCATGAGATCGTGTAACTCCCGGATACCGTAAGAATGCCTTGGGTGTACCAAACGTCACAACGTAACTGGGTGACTATAAAGGTACATTACAGGTATCTCCGAAAGTAGCTGTTGGGTTGACACGGATTGAGACTGGGATTTGTCACTCCGTATGACGGAGAGGTATCTCTGGGCCCACTCGGTAATGCATCATCATATTGAGCTCAATGTGACCAAGGTGTTGGACACGGGATCATGCATTACGGTACGAGTAAAGTGACTTGCCGGTAACGAGACTGAACAAGGTATTGGGATACCGACGATCGAGTCTCGGGTAAGTAACGTACCGATTGACAAAGGGAATTGCATACAGGGTTTGATCGAATCCTCGACATAGTGGTTCATCCGATGAAAACATCGAGGAGCATGTGGGAGCCATCATGGGTATCCAGATCCCGCTGATGGTTATTGACTGAGAGAGTCTCGGTCATGTCTGCATGTCTCCCGAACCCGTAGGGTCTACACACTTAAGGTTCAGTTACGCTAGGGTTATAGGGATATGTATATGCAGTAACCCGAATGTTGTTCGGAGTCCCGGATGAGATCCCGGACGTCACGAGGAGTTCCGGAATGGTCCGGAGGTAAAGATTTATATATGGGAAGTCCTGTTTCGGGCATCGGGACAAGTTTCGGGGTTATCGGTATTGTACCGGGACCACCGGAAGGGTCCCGGGGGTCCACCGGGTGGGTCCACCTGTCCCGGGGGGGCACATGGGCTGTGTGGGGTGCGCCTTGGCCTAATGGGCCAAGGGCACCAGCCCCACATAGGCCCATGCGCCTAGGGTTCAAGGGGGGCAAGAGTCCTAGGAGGGTAAGGCACCTCCTAGGTGCCTTGGGGGGAGGGAAAACCCCCTTGGCCGCCGCACCCCCTAGGAGATTGGATCTCCTAGGGCCGGCCACCCCCCCTTGGCACCCCTATATATAGTGGGGGAGAGGAGGGACTTCATACCTGAACGTCTCGGCCTTTGGTTGCCTCCTTCTCCCTCCCCAACACCTCCTCCACCTCCATAGTGCTTAGCGAAGCTCTGCCGGAGTACTGCAGCTCCACCAACACCACGCCGTCGTGCTGCTGCTGGTGCCATCTCCCTCAACCTCTCCTCCCTTCCTTGCTGGATCAAGAAGGAGGAGACGTGGCTGTTCCGTACGTGTGTTGAACGCGGAGGTGCCGTCCGTTCGGCGCAGGTCATCGGTGATTTGGATCACGTCGAGTACGACTACATCATCACCTTGCAAGCTTCCGCACGCGATCTACAAGTGGTATGTAGATGCAAACTCTCTCCCTAGACTCGTTGCTTAGATAAACTCATAGATGGATCTTGGTGAAACCGTAGGAAAAATTTTAATTTTCTGCAACGTTCCCCAACAGTGGCATCATGAGCTAGGTCTATGCGTAGTTCTCTTTGCACGAGTAGAACACAACTTTGTTGTGGGCGTGGATTTTGTCATCTTACTTGCCTCTACTAGTCTTTTCTTGCTCAACGGTATTGTGGGATGAAGCGGCCCGGACCAACCTTACACGTACACTTACGTGAGACCGGTTCCACCGACTGACATGCACAAGTTGCATAAGGTGGCTGGCGGGTGTCTGTCTCTCCCACCTTAGTTGGAGCGGAATCGATGAACAGGGCCCTTATGAAGGGTAAATAGAAGTTGACAAAATCACGTTGTGGTGATTCGTAGGTAAGAAAACGTTCTTGCTAGAACCCAATTGCAGCCACGTAAAAGATGCAACAACAATTAGAGGACGTCTAACTTGTTTTTTGCAGCGATTGATCATGTGATGTGATATGGCCAGAAGTTGTGATGAATGATGAATTGTGATGTATGAGATCATGTTCTTTGTAATAGGATTCACGACTTGCATGTCGATGAGTATGACAACCGGCAGGAGCCATAGGAGTTGTCATTATTTTTTTGTATGACCTGCGTGTCATTGAATAACGTCATGTAAACTACTTTACTTTATTGCTAAACGTTAGTCATAGAAGTAGAAGTAGTCGTTGGCGTGACAACTTCATGAAGACACGATGATGGAGATCATGATGATGGAGATCATGGTGTCAAGCCGGTGACAAGATGATCATGGAGCCCCGAAGATGAAGATCAATGGAGCTATATGATATTGGCCATATCATGTCACAACTATATAATTGCATGTGATGTTTATTATGTATTATGCATCTTGTTTACTTAGGACGACGGTAGTAAATAAGATGATCCCTTATAAAATTTCAAGAAGTGTTCTCCCCTAACTGTGCACCGTTGCTACAGTTCGTCGTTTCTAAGCACCACGTGATGATCGGGTGTGATGGATTCTTACGTTCACATACAACGGGTGTAAGACAGTTTTACAAAGCGAAAACACTTAGGGTTAACTTGACGAGCCTAGCATGTGCAGACATGGCCTCGGAACACGGAGACCGAAAGGTCGAACACGAGTCGTATGGAAGATACGATCAACATGAAAATGTTCACCGACGATGACTAGTCCGTCTCACGTGATGATCGGACACGGACTAGTCGACTCGGATCGTGTTGATGGTCAATAAGACCACTAAGTTCAAGAAGGGCAAGGGTAAGAAGAACTTCAAGAAGGACGGCAAAGATGTTGCCGCGCCTGGTAAGCCAGTTACCGGGAAGAAGTCAAAGAATGGACCCAAGCCTGAGACTGAGTGCTTTTATTGCAAGGGGAAGGGTCACTGGAAGCGGAACTGCCCCAAATACTTAGCGGATAAGAAGGCCGGCAACACCAAAGGTATATTTGATATACATGTGATTGATGTGTACCTTACCAGTACTCGTAGTAACTCCTGGGTATTTGATACCGGTGCCGTTGCTCATATTTGTAACTCACAGCAGGAGCTGCGGAATAAACGGAGACTGGCGAAGGACGAGGTGACGATGCGCGTCGGGAATGGTTCCAGAGTCGATGTGATCGCCGTCGGCACGCTGCCTCTACATTTACCTACGGGATTAGTTTTGAACCTTAATAATTGTTATTTAGTGCCAAGTTTGAGCATGAACATTGTATCTGGATCTCGTTTAATACGAGAAGGCTACTCATTTAAGTCTGAGAATAATGGTTGTTCGATTTATATGAGAGATATGTTTTATGGTCATGCTCCGATGGTCAATGGTTTATTCTTAATGAATCTCGAGCGTAATATTACACATGTTCATAGTGTAGATGCCAAAAGATTTAAAGTTGATAACGATAGTCCCACATACTTGTGGCACTGCCGCCTTGGTCACATTGGTGTCAAGCGCATGAAGAAGCTCCATGCCGATGGACTTTTAGAGTCTCTTGATTATGAATCGTTTGACACGTGCGAACCATGCCTCTTAGGCAAAATGACCAAGACTCCGTTCTCCGGAACAATGGAGCGAGCAACCAACTTGTTGGAAATCATACATACCGATGTGTGCGGTCCAATGAGCGTTGAGGCTCGCGGAGGATATCGTTATGTTCTTACCCTCACAGATGACTTGAGTAGATATGGGTATGTCTACTTAATGAAACACAAGTCTGAGACCTTTGAAAAGTTCAAGGAATTTCAGAATGAGGTGGAGAATCAACGTGACCGAAAGATAAAATTCTTACGATCAGATCGTGGAGGAGAATACTTAAGTCACGAATTTGGTACACACTTAAAGAAATGTGGAATCGTTTCACAGCTCACGCCGCCTGGAACACCTCAGCGAAACAGTGTGTCCGAACGTCATAATCGCACTCTATTGGATATGGTGCGGTCTATGATGTCTCTTACCGATTTACCGCTATCATTTTGGGGATACGCTCTAGAGACAGCTACATTCACTTTAAATAGGGCACCGTCTAAATCCGTTGAGACGACACCGTATGAATTATGGTTTGGAAAGAAACCTAAGCTGTCGTTTCTAAAAGTTTGGGGATGCGAAGCTTATGTCAAGAAACTTCAACCTGAAAAGCTCGAACCCAAGTCGGAAAAATGCGTATTCATAGGATACCCTAAGGAAACTATAGGGTATACCTTCTACTTAAGATCCGAAGGCAAGATCTTTGTTGCCAAGAACGGATGCTTTCTGGAAAAAGAGTTTCTCTCGAAAGAAGTAAGTGGGAGGAAAGTAGAACTCGATGAAGTACTACCTCTTGAGCGGGATAGTGACGCAGCACAGGAAACCGTTCCTGTGATGCCCACACCAACTGAAGAGGAAAACCATGATAATGATCAAAGTACTTCGGATCAAGTTACTGCTGAACTTCGTAGGTCCACAAGGACACGTTCCGCACCAGAATGGTACGGCAACCCTGTCCTGGAAATCATGTTGTTAGACAACAATGAACCTTCGAACTATGAAGAAGCAATGACGGGCCTGGATTCCAACAAATGGCTTGAAGCCATGAAATCCGAGATAGAATCCATGTATGAAAACAAAGTATGGACTTTGACAGACTTGCCCGATGATCGGCGAGCGATAGAAAACAAATGGATCTTTAAGAAGAAGACGGACGCGGATGGTAATGTTACCATCTATAAAGCTCGACTTGTCGCTAAGGGTTATCGACAGGTTCAAGGGATTGACTACGACGAGACATTCTCTCCCGTAGCGAAGCTAAAGTCCGTCCGAATCATGTTAGCAATTGCCGCATACTATGATTATGAGATATGGCAGATGGACGTCAAAACAGCATTCCTTAACGGGCATCTTAAGGAAGAACTGTATATGATGCAGCCGGAAGGTTTTGTCGATCCTCAGAACGCTAACAAAGTATGCAAGCTCCAGCGATCCATTTATGGACTAGTGCAAGCATCTCGGAGTTGGAACATTCGCTTTGATGAGATGATCAAAGCGTTTGGATTTATGCAGACTTATGGAGAAGCCTGCGTTTACAAGAAAGTGAGTGGGAGCTCTGTAGCATTTCTCATATTATATGTAGATGACATACTCCTGATGGGAAATAATATAGAATTTCTGGATAGCATTAAGGCCTACTTGAATAAGTGTTTTTCAATGAAGGACCTTGGAGAAGCTGCTTATATATTAGGCATCAAGATCTATAGAGATAGATCGAGACGCCTCATAGGTCTTTCACAAAGTACATACCTTGATAAGATTTTGAAGAGATTCAGAATGGATCAGTCCAAGAAGGGGTTCTTGCCTATGTTACAAGGTATGAGACTGAGCTCAGCTCAGTCACCGACCACGGCAAAAGATAAAGAAGAGATGAGTGTCATCCCCTATGCTTCAGCCATAGGATCTATTATGTATGCCATGTTGTGTACCAGACCCGATGTAAACCTTGCCGTAAGTTTGGTAGCAAGATACCAAAGTAATCCCGGCAAGGAACACTGGACAGCGGTCAAGAATATCCTGAAGTACCTGAAAAGGACAAAGGACATGTTTCTCGTTTATGGAGGAGACGAAGAGCTCGTCGTAAAGGGTTACGTCGACGCTAGCTTCGACTCAGATCCGGATGACTCTAAGTCACAAACCGGATACGTGTATATGTTGAATGGTGGAGCAGTAAGCTGGTGTAGCTGCAAGCAGAGCGTCGTGGCGGGATCTACGTGTGAAGCGGAGTACATGGCAGCCTCGGAGGCAGCACATGAAGCGATTTGGGTGAAGGAGTTCATCACCGACCTAGGAGTCATACCCAATGCGTCGGGGCCAATCAAACTCTTCTGTGACAACACTGGAGCTATTGCCCTCGCAAAGGAGCCCAGGTTTCACAAGAAGACCAGGCACATCAAGCGTCATTTCAACTCCATCCGTGAAAATGTTCAAGATGGAGACATAGAGATTTGCAAAGTGCACACGGATCTGAATGTCGCAGATCCGCTGACTAAACCTCTCTTGCGTGCAAAACATGATCAACACCAGAACTCTATGGGTGTTCGATTCATCACAATGTAACTAGATTGGTGACTCTAGTGCAAGTGGGAGACTGTTGGAAATATGCCCTAGAGGCAATAATAAAAGTATTATTATATTTCATTGTTCATGATAATTGTCTTTTATTCATGCTATAACTGTATTATCCGGAAATCGTAATACACGTGTGAATACTTAGACCACACAATGTCCCTGGTAAGCCTCTAGTTGACCAGCTCGTTGTGATCAACAGATAGTCATGGTTTCCTGACTATGGACATTGGATGTCATTGATAACGGGATCACATCATTAGGAGAATGATGTGATGGACAAGACCCAATCCTAAGCATAGCATAAAAGATCGTGTAGTTCGTTTTGCTAGAGCTTTGCAAGTGTCAAGTATCTCTTCCTTCGACCATGAGATCGTGTAACTCCCGGATACCGTAAGAATGCCTTGGGTGTACCAAACGTCACAACGTAACTGGGTGACTATAAAGGTACATTACAGGTATCTCCGAAAGTAGCTGTTGGGTTGACACGGATCGAGACTGGGATTTGTCACTCCGTATGACGGAGAGGTATCTCTGGGCCCACTCGGTAATGCATCATCATATTGAGCTCAATGTGACCAAGGTGTTGGACACGGGATCATGCATTACGGTACGAGTAAAATGACTTGCCGGTAACGAGACTGAACAAGGTATTGGGATACCGACGATCGAGTCTCGGGCAAGTAACGTACCGATTGACAAAGGGAATTGCATACAGGGTTTGATCGAATCCTCGACATAGTGGTTCATCCGATGACAACATCGAGGAGCATGTGGGAGCCATCATGGGTATCCAGATCCCGCTGATGGTTATTGACTGAGAGAGTCTCGGTCATGTCTGCATGTCTCCCGAACCCGTAGGGTCTACACACTTAAGGTTCAGTTACGCTAGGGTTATAGGGATATGTATATGCAGTAACCCGAATGTTGTTCGGAGTCCCGGATGAGATCCCGGACGTCACGAGGAGTTCCGGAATGGTCCGGAGGTAAAGATTTATATATGGGAAGTCCTGTTTCGGGCATCGGGACAAGTTTCGGGGTTATCGGTATTGTACCGGGACCACCGGAAGGGTCCCGGGGGTCCACCGGGTGGGTCCACCTGTCCCGGGGGGGCACATGGGCTGTGTGGGGTGCGCCTTGGCCTAATGGGCCAAGGGCACCAGCCCCACATAGGCCCATGCGCCTAGGGTTCAAGGGGGGCAAGAGTCCTAGGAGGGTAAGGCACCTCCTAGGTGCCTTGGGGGGAGGGAAAACCCCCTTGGCCGCCGCACCCCCTAGGAGATTGGATCTCCTAGGGCCGGCCACCCCCCCTTGGCACCCCTATATATAGTGGGGGAGAGGAGGGACTTCATACCTGAACGTCTCGGCCTTTGGTTGCCTCCTTCTCCCTCCCCAACACCTCCTCCACCTCCATAGTGCTTAGCGAAGCTCTGCCGGAGTACTGCAGCTCCACCAACACCACGCCGTCGTGCTGCTGCTGGTGCCATCTCCCTCAACCTCTCCTCCCTTCCTTGCTGGATCAAGAAGGAGGAGACGTGGCTGTTCCGTACGTGTGTTGAACGCGGAGGTGCCGTCCGTTCGGCGTAGGTCATCGGTGATTTGGATCACGTCGAGTACGACTACATCATCACCTTGCAAGCTTCCGCACGCGATCTACAAGTGGTATGTAGATGCAAACTCTCTCCCTAGACTCGTTGCTTAGATGAACTCATAGATGGATCTTGGTGAAACCGTAGGAAAAATTTTAATTTTCTGCAACGTTCCCCAACAAACTACTCCCTCCTTGTCATGGAGAGCGCCAGGATGATGAAGATGGCCACCGGTGATGGTTTCCCACTCCGGTAGGGTGCCGGAACGGGCTCCCGATTAGTTTTTCGTGGCTACAGAGGCTTATGGTGGCGGGACTCCCGATCTAGGTTTATTTGTAGGGGTTTCTATATTTATAGGAATTTTTGGCGTCGAGAACAAGTCAGGGGGTCCACGCGTCAACGACAAGGACGGAGGACGTGCCGGGGGGGGGGGGCCTCCAACCTCGTGGTTGGCTCGGGACTCTTCTGGCCCAACTCTTTTGCTTCGGGGGCTTCTTCCGGTCCATAAAAAGCACCGTAAATTTTCTGGTCAATTGGACTCCGTTTGATATTCATTTTCTACGAAACTCAAACAAGGACAAAACATAAACTGGCACTGGGCTCTAGGTTGATAGGTTAGTCCCAAAAATCATATAAAATAGCATATAAATGCATATAAAACATCCAAGATGGATAATATAATAGCATAGAACAATAAAAAATTATACATACATTGGAGACGTATATATTTGTTCAAGACTTGATGCCCGTCATTGCCAGAATTGGCAAGAATTTATCTAGGATTGCCAATCTTATGAATTATGCTGATAGACTCACTTATATCAACCCAGTCATTGCCTCCATGCCTATTTTTTCCATGTGCACTTTCAAGGTTCATATAACTATATTGGAACATGTAAACAAATCCAATAGGTCTTTCCCATGGCATGGAAATGATATTAACAAGAAAGGTAATTGTTTGACCAACTAGCAAATGGTTTGAAAACCCAAGAAACAGGGTGGTCTTGGTGTACTCAATCTTAAAACCCAAAACGCTGCTCTACTCCTAAAACACATTCACAATTTTTATAATCATGTTGATGTTCCCTGGGTGAAACTTATTTGGCAAGCACATTACTCAAACAATATGATCCCACATGCTTGCACCAAAAAATGATCATTCTGGTGGAGAGACTGTATGAGTTTGTTTGATATATACAAAAAAATTACATCTTGGACTACTAGTAATGGAGATTTTATACTCTTATGGAAGGACAACCGGAAAGGCCAACCCAATATCCCAAGCTACATTCATTTGCAACCAATGATAACATCTATGTATACTCTGCCGATCATCGGGATGATTTATACTCCATGTTCCAACTGCCACTATCTGTCATTGCCCACCAACAATTCTCGCAACTCACAAATTCATTGGATATGGTCAATGACTTACATAAGCATGACACCTAGAAATTTCATTGGGGAGGTGCTGCTTATTCCACCAAAAAGATTTATAATGCCCTTATGGGACAACCGAGCCCCCCTCCTATCACGTGGATCTGGAAAACATGATGTCTTCCCAAACATAATTTTTTTGCTGGCTGATGTTACATGACAGGGTTAATACTGTTATCTAGATTTTTTTTCCATCCGGACTGTAACCAGCGTACACTATGCAAGGATTGCAACACAGAGGACAAAATGCATCTGTTCTTTGGATGCCCATTTCGTCAAAGTTTCTGGTGGGGTAATGGTATGGAATGGGATACATATGCTAGCATCCACAACATGGTTGTTGATGCAGAACACATGTGCAATATGGATTTTATCATTAAGATTCTCATCACTGGTTGTTGGAGCACATGGAACTAGAGAAATGGTATGATCATTGAAGGCATAGTCAATGCTCTATTAGTGCCTGCAAGATGGATTTTATTAGTCAATCCCACATGACAATGCTTAGGGCTAAGCCAAGCATCAAGGAAGGGATGAGATCATAGATTACAATGTAAAAATAGGCCATATAACTTTACCCATTTCTCTTTTCCTTTTCTCTTTCTTATTTCTGTGTAACCTACCGTGTTACACTTGTAACTTACTGGACTCCCTAATGATTAATGAAAAAAAGAGACTCACATTAGGGAATTTCCCCACAGTTTTTGGTCAAAAAAAAGAAAAGAAAATGACAAGTCTTTTGTTTTGTTTCATTGTTTTTGCCCAAACAATGACCCATTACGAGTGTTGCTTAATGCACCGTCTGATCTGAGAAGACTACATTATTGGCTTAATTCGCTTTTCTGGGTTGCAAACAAAAAATCTTTCTGTTCAAGGAGGCTTCATGTGCGCCCATAGTATTCCCTTCTACTCCCTCCATCCACAAATATAAGTCTTTTTAGAGATTACAATAAGTGACCACATACGGAGCAAAATGAGTGAATCTACACTTTAAAATATGTCTACATACATCCGTATGTTGTAGTCCATTTAAAATGTCTAAAAAGATCTATATTTAGAAACGGAGGGAGTATAATGTAGTACCGTATCCAAAATCAAGATCTAAATAGCTTCATGTTTACAAGTGACAGGAAGGGCATTTCGAGAAATTTCAAATGGCACCATTTACCCTCATGGGACAAATATTGAATGTATTTTTCTTGAGTTAATATATTGAATGTTGGTAGCAAATGGCCAGCACAAGACGTGTGGATCTTTTGAACATCTTTGCCTTTTCACCAAAAACCAGGCGCACTTTCTACAAACAAACAAAAAAGGCAGCCGCACACATGACCACGCATAAAGAAGTCCTGACTCGCCACGTCACCGATCCGCGTGCTCCCATCCTCTACCGTCCGATTAGGCCAGCCGGAGCAATCCCGTCCGTCCATCCTCGTTACCATCGCCACCATGCGATCCATCCATCTCACTCTCCCTCACTCCTCTTCAGTTCTTATCCGGAGTATTCCGATCCAACTCTCCCCGCTCGCACGCAGCCGCCGCAGACCTCCTCTCGGGAAGAAAAATTCCCCACCTCCCTCTCCCTTTCCCCTCCCCGTCCCCGCCGCTTCGCCATGGCCGCCGAGCAGGTCGCCAAGCCGGCCACCCTCCCGCCCTATCCCGAGGTACTACCCGAGCCGCCGTTTCTTGCGGTGTTTTTAGTATTTGTTTCTCGTCTTTGGTTCGACGGTGGTTGCCAAGATTTACATTTTGTTGGGTTGAGGTGGTGCCGGAGCTGGATTTCTTACGTTGATCTGTGTTTTTGTTGGACGAGTTCAGATGATACTGGCGGCCATCGCGGCGCTCAACGACAAGAACGGGTCGAACAAGTCCGCCATCTCCAAGTACATCGAGGGCAAGTACGGCGACCTCCCCAAGGAGCACGGCGCGCTGCTGACGGCGCATCTGGTGCGCATGAAGGAGTCCGGCCAGCTCTTCTTCCTCAAGAACAACTACTTCCGCACGGACGCGCCGGACGCCCCGCCCAAGCGGGGCCGCGGCCGCCCGCGCAAGCCCATAGACCCCAACGCGCCGCCGCCGCCGCCCAAGTCCGCGTCGCCGCGCCCCCGCGGACGCCCCGCCAAGCCCAAGGACCCCGAGGCCGAGGCCGCCAACCCGCCCAAGAAGGCCAAGACCGTCAACCCGCCCAAGAAGGCCAAGACCGCTCCCGCCCCTGCCGTCGACGGATCCGCCAAGCGCGGCCGCGGCCGTCCGCCCAAGGCGCGCCCCGCCGAGCCGGCGGCGGCCTGACTCGTCCTCCGTCCGCCTGGGCGCGGCCGTCGGTTTCTCTGGATCACCCGGGTGCTCGTTAGTAATCTTGTTCTGTAGTGCTTAATAATTGTCGGTCGCTCTCTTTAATTGTAGTGGTACTTAATTGCCGGGATCGCCGTGTCGTGATTAGGAGGGTTTGATGTGTCGTCGTCGCCGTTGCTGTCGTGGTCGTAGCGCTGCCGCCGTTGTTGTAACCTAAGGTTGATTAGGATGTTGAGCGTGCTGATTGTTCAGCTATTGTGGATCTATTTGTACAATCGGTGGATGGATTAACTGTGTTGGTTAGTGATGGTGTTCATGTCCTCATCAGTTTGCTGTACCAGGTGTCCACTCCAGTGACTGGTTGGTAGGGTTTTTTGTAGTCTATTTACACTACCTAGTTGTGATCGAGCCTGTTAAGATTTGTCAGTAATGATCACTTGCGATTGTGGAGGAGGCAGCTGCAGAAAATATGATTAATTCACTAAGCAGCAAGTTGGGTTTTGAGGTGGATGATGTGAACTGGCCGAAGAAAAATCGATTTCGTCGTGACAGTCGATGAAATAACAAGTGAAAATGAGGACCGAAGGAGCTCTGTGATGGGCTGCCGAGGCGCTGGGACTGTACCCTTATCCTCCTATGACGAACTGGTGTCTGCAACTCGCTGGCCTGGTACCTGGCGTGTTTTAAGTCAGTTTGAGGGATGAATATCTCCTTCGAGCGCCCTCTCGCCCAATAGTCACTGTGTCAGTTGAGTACCACAAATCCACAATACAACCTTGAGGAATGATCGCAGCAGGCAACATGCTTGTTTGACTTGCAGCTGAGGTGCATCTCAGAGACAACCTCATTTATCTACGAAACACGAACCAAAATACATGGTCGGACGATATAAGGTTGGACATACAATGGCACACCGTGGGAGGTACGGACTATCAGAATAAAACCATGGGTGAATTGAGTCATACAGGAGGTGCAACAGTATTACAAAGTAATGAGAGATAAAACCATAAGGCATCTGCCATGTGCCCTGGGTGACAATCCCCAACGCAGAAATAAATATATGAATGTCAAAGGAAGTTTCCCTATGGTACCACATTCATGAAATGGTGTCATTGTCCTTTCTATGTCCAAAATATGGGAATAAACTTTTGTATAAAATGTCATTAACATTTTACAGTTGTTTCAAGCCTTGTGCTGCTCGGCATGGCCCCATAGCTTCTGCAATCAACACCGACTACTCCACCAAGTAAGCAATACATGAAAACAAATCCGTACAAATTACTGATAACATGATGTGGCAGATCCCTTGTGAAAAACTAAACACATGTGCAACTATTAGGATTGGAATGCCTTTTCTTGATGTATTTGTACTGTGAATTAGCATAGAAGAAGGCATGCTAAAAGCAAGTATATATTGTCTCCTTGGGTACACTAAATCTATCCGCAAATCAAAATTATCACAGAAATATATGGGTATCATTTCAAGCTAGTTGCAACTTTGCAAATTGGAAAGAACGCTAATCAATGGAATTTGAAACGTAATTATTACTATTTTTCAATAATGAATTTTTTGCAATGTCAACCACGAAAATAAATCATCAGTACATTGATATTGATATAGCTAAATGGAAATACCCGAGAACATTTGTTAAACCAGGTATAAAACATGTACGCCACAAGATTTATTATTACAATGTATTCAAGGCAACATATGAAAATCTATTTGGGATCAAGAGGTGAATACTCTTAGCACTATTAACCTCATTCACCTCTTGATCCCAACTGGCCTTGCTCATAAAAAACTCTAATGATCAGATCCTACTGTTTGACACTTTGGAAGAATAAAAACCTCTTTCTATTGAGGGATGGAATGGAAGAAATATCCCCAAAGATCATTTCTTCAATCTCCTCTCATATCAGAATGCCTATTGGAAGCAAAGAGCAACTATAAGATGGGTCAAGTTTGGAGATGAACACTAATTTCTTTCAAGCTAAGGCAACAATTGAGTACATGCACAATCAAATTCAATGCTTACATGATGAAAACCTAAATGAGCACACAGACCATCAGGCTAAAGCTGCCATCCTATGGAGAGCATTTAAAGGTAGAATGGGAACAACTGAGAATTTTTCTCTATCCCAGATTTGCTGCCAGCTGGTGTTTCTTTGTCTAAACTGGAAATTCCTTTCTCGAAAGAGGAGATTCATAGTGTTATTGAAGAGCTTCCCTACAAAGCCCTGGCCATGATGGCTTTAATGGGAACTTCATCAAAGCCTGCTAGAGCATCATTGCACATGACTTTTATACTCTCATTGAAGATATCTATCAAGGCTCTATTAATCTCGAATCTATCAATGGGTCATTTTATCATTTTGGTGCCAAAGATACATAACCCTCAACAACCTACAGATTTTAGGCCAATTTCATTGCTAAACTGCACAATAAAAGTTATCAAAAAGTTGTTAGCAAATAGACTACAAAAGAAAATTCTCAAGTTAGTCCACACTAACCAATATGGATTTCCAAAGAACAGATACATCCAAGACTGCGTGGCATGGGCCTTTGGATATATTCATCAATGCCAGCAATCTAAAAAGGCCATGGTGTTATTAAAGCTAGACTTTGAAAAGGCATTTGACATGATTGAATACCACAACTCTAGAAATCCGTAAGGCAAGAGGTTTTGGAGATAGATGGATTATGTGGATCAAGATGTTTTTTTCTTTAGGGGTTTCTTCTATGCTCTTGAATGGAGTGACAGGTAAACACTTCCATTGCAAAAGAGGAGTGAGACAAGGAGATCCTTTCTCCCTCTCAACTTTGTTCTTGCTGCCGATTTCTTGCAAACAATTCTGAATAAGGCAATGAGGACAGGAAACATACAAGCTCCAATTGAATCAAGCTTAAAACCTGATTTCCCTATCATTCAATATGCAGATGACACAATCTTAATCCTGTCTGCAATCATAATACAAGTGGAGCAAGTGAACAACCTGTTGAAACATTTTGCTAGTCAAACTGGGCTGAAGATTAACTATCACAGGTCAATTATGATTCCTATCAATGTACAGGGAGTGAGTTTCATTAAGATCATTAATACCTTGGCAGATAAGAGTGAGTCCTTCCCATTTACATACCTGGGGCTTCCTCTAAGTGCTAGCAGACTCAAAGTAGAGGATTACACACCCATTTGCCAAAAAATTGAGAGAAGACTATGTGGATGTTCAACAATGCTTTCTTATGATGGTAGACTATTGTTAATCAAATCAGTCTTCTCTGCATGCCAATATTCTTCATGAGCATTCTACCACTGCCTGTCTCAATCACTAGCCAGATCAATAATTTTCCCAGGAACTTCTTATGGAGAAAACTTGGACAGTTGGTTGCTGGCCCTACACTAATTGCCTGGTTTTTTTTGTAAACCAAGGAGGCAAGGTGGTCTTGGAATTCTAGATGTGAGTCTGCACAATAAGGCCCTGACGATGAAAATGTGCAGAAGTTTCTTAACAAGGAACCCCTTCCATGGGACTTATCGGGAGAAATACTACTCTCAATCACTTCCTGGCTCTAAGATGGAGGGGTCCGGTTGGTGGAGAAGTCACTTGGGATTGTTTGAGGATTATAAATCAAATTCAAACTGTAAACTGGGCAATGGACATGCTACACTTTTATGGCATGACAAATGGTCTAAAGATCCATTCAAGGAAACATTTCCACAACTTCTTTCTTTTGCAAATAATGATATTCTATCTCTAAATGATTTGTAACATCCCAAATTTTCAATTTGGAATGTTATACATTAGATCATCAATGCATATCATATTTTATTTTGCATTTTGGTTGATCCTAGAAATTCTACGCAACTCAATGACCAACGGAGAGTTGGGGATTTCGTTATTTTTATATTTGAGTTTTCTCAAATTTTGAGAATAGGATCATTTGATTTTATTTATTTTATCATCAATTATTTCTATTACAAAAATATGAGAGAGGGAATAAAATGACTTTCCCAAAATAAAGAAATATTGAGGATTTAATAATAAAATCAAATAAGATTTTATTTCGGAGTTTTTTGGTATTTTATTTGAATTTAGGAAAAATGTGCATTTTTCAAAATTGCATTTAGGGCCCAAATAAATGTTCACTTTGTCAGGCTTGATTTTAGAAGCCCGGGAAAATTTATTTCGGGATTTTTGGAGTCCGTTTAGTATTTCTTTTTATTTTTCTTCCAAGCGTAATTATATTAAAAAAAACGGGGAACCGACCTACGGGCCGTGTCCGACTAGGACTCCCGGCCCGTAGGGGCTTTATAAGCCGGCCCACCCCGGGGGGAACCCTAGCCCCGCGCCCCGCCCCAGCCCCGCACCCCCGCCGTCGCCAGCGCCGCCGCCGTCGCCGCCCCGCCGCGCCGCTCGCCGCCCGCCGT
>NC_041388.1:592759404-592767431 GCF_002162155.2 Triticum dicoccoides | reverse complement strand
AGGTTCGCCGCCGCCTAGTAATCCGCGCCGCCCGTTTTTTTAGAAAACCGATCGGTTGTCCGTCGGTTTATTTTCGTTTTTTTTAGTTTTCGTTTTTTTATTAGATCGGTTTTTTTTCGGTCTAGGTTAAATAGCGAGCGTTCGCTCGTTTGTTCGTTTAAAGGAACACGTTCATCGTTTAGATCTGGATAACGAACGTTCGTTTGTTAATCCGTTCGTCGTTTTCTTTTTCTCGGATTAAATCCGCGATTTTTCTGATCGCGATTCCTGATCCAATTTTCGTTTTAGTATAACTTTTCGCTCGTTTATCGGAATCAGGCGATTCAAGCGCCTAGAGTTTCGTCTCGAAACCCTCTATCCGTTTAACCAACTTAAATAAGATTTTGCTACTGTAAAATTTGCCCTAGATCCAGATTACTAGAACGAGGTTGTTTTCTTTCGCCGTTTGACTTTCGTTGCTTTGTTCAATTCGATTTTTTTGGCCAACCGGAGTTCTTAAGTTGAACCTTCTGGTAAGATCTCTTATTTGAGTTTTACCTGTGCATTAGATGAGTACTTATTTCATGCTCGTTTGTTGTTTGCGATAGAGTATCCGGAGTGCGCCGCCTGTTACTTCGAATCGCTAGGTTTCCCAGATCATCAGCAAGGCAAGTAACACTTTGATCATACCTTTCTACTGCCCAGTTTTATTGCATTAGATCAAACCTTACACATTGCATGATTAGGATCTAATTAAATTATGGGATGGGAAGTAGATGAGGTAGTACCTATTACCTGTTTATTATCAAACCTTTGGGAGTTACTTCTACGTTTGCTTATTATGCCAGGCTATGCTAGTAGACGTGGATTGGGTGAGTGAAATCCATGACAGATGTGAGATTGTTAATTAATGGTTTATCTAAGGTGGCAACTTAAACACACATCTGGATGGATTGAGGCACCTGGGTATTCCAGGACTTGCCTGTTTTCTTTTGGACCGCCATCCAGGCTCAAAGGGATCATGAGACTATTCATACTAGAAACTTCCGTGTGCAGCCACAAGCTATTATGGGCTCTAGCATAGTTTACTAAGTTGTGCGAACTCTTACAGTGGTAGACTAGCAGATGTAGGGGATGTAGGTGGTACGGTCTACCCGATCGTAAGGTGCTACCGCTTCTGAAAGACTATCTCTCGGTCATCCGTCTTCTCAAACACCATGTAGTGCAAGAAAACAAACGGAGGCGATCGAGTCTTGTGGGGAAAAGTGCACAAACCTCTGCAGAGTGTAATAAACTAATCATGGTTAGCCGTGTCCCCGGTTATGGACATCTTGAGTATCTAGTACCTGGATTTTCATGTGAATCTCAACATGTTACTCTAAATTAATTTTGTTGGGTTATGTTTAATGATGATGCTTAATTGGGATTGAGAATGCTGTCAACCATTCTCAATGTTTACAACCACCATGATAGTAAATAAATTTATTCCTTTGGAGTAGGGAAAAATTGGCTTTACGCAAAACTGTAACCATAGAGCTTTCCACCAGCCAAATATCCATATAGTATAGCTGTTCATTCCATTACTCTCTATGTGTTACCTTGCCAGTATATTCCATGTGCTGACCCGTTTTCGGGCTGCAACATTAATGTTGCAGACTTTTCAGACGACGATTAAGAAGTTTTTAGGTCGTGGTTCTATACTCAGTGATGCCGTTGGAGTTGATGGACTCACTTATCTTCCAAGCCTTCCGCTGTTATCGTTATTAGACGGCCTTAAGCCATATTTATTGTAATAAGTTCTCTTTTGAGACACTCGATGTAATAAGTGTGTGATTGCTACTCTGCTATAAATCCTCCGAGTACTGTGTGGTGTCAGCATTACTGATCCAGGGATGACACCGGAGCACAGAGATCAGACTGTTTGAGGTCTTGTCGCTACAGAGATGGTATCAGAGCACACGTTGACTGTAGGACACGACCACTAAGTTAAAAGCCCTAGATCACTATTCACTCTCTTCTCTTCTGACTTCTCATCTTTTCTACTCTTTAGGATGGCGGATGCAAGGAACAAGTTCACACAACCGGATAAAGATACACCCTTTGGACGACACTTGAAGGAAGTCACTAGATACCTGAAGATAGGAGTACCAAGCTTCACGGGAACCTACAACGCCACTTTACCTGAAGAAGAGCGCTGGATGATTCAAGTTCAAGTTCCAGGAAGGACGTTCATGCCAGTCATTGAGCCCATAGAGTTTTCATTTGATGCACCAACTTGGAGTCTGGGAATGAGCATGGCAGCTCACATCGCCATGGGACGCATTGGAGAAGTCTACTGCAAGGATCTCAAGGATACTATCTACCAGATTTGTGGGCGCCGAGATGAGCACTGGGAGATGATCAGCACCAGGAAGGATAGATCAATCGCAGCTTTTATCCAGGAATTAAACCAGCACATTCGACGCCAGGAGAACCAGATGTGTGCCGACATGATAGATCTGAAGAAGGCTAAGACTAGAATCGAGGAACTGGAGGAAGAACTCAAGGCTACATGTGAAGATTATGAAGAGGAAATTGAAGTATTGGTGGAGAAGAATGACGACCTGATCAAGAAGATTGGAATATTTATGGGAGGCCCAACACTAGTAGATGAAGATGAAGAACCCAAGGAGATTAGCCCGGAAGGCTACATCATCATCGACGGTACCGACTCGGAACCAGACAGTAGCGATGATGACTATGTTGATGAAGCTGGAGCAGATATCATGGAGTCAATGACTGAAGAATATTTCTAGTAGACCACCTCATTAGTAGTAGTAGTCCACCATGTAAATATAGTAGTCCGAGCACTTTTGCGATAAATAGATCGATTGTATGCCTTTGTTTGATTGATTGAAGTGAATTGTTTGCTTTTGCCTCATGTGCATATGGGTAGTGTTTTCTCTTTAGACCATCTCTATTCTTATATCTCATCTTTTCTAAACCCACAGATGCCTCCGAGACGTGACCCCGGTTTTGCTTTCCCACCGGAGCTCACCCAGTTGATCCAGCAGCAGAACACATTGATGCAGTTGCTAGTCCAGAATCAGAATCAGGGGAACAACAACAACAACCCACCACCACCACCACCACCCTGTTGACCACTTAGCCCGTTTCCTTAGGCTGAATCCGCCGGTGTTTTCCAATAGCACCGAGCCGATAGTAGCAGATGATTGGCTCCGCAAGACAGCTAGGGAGTTGACCATAGCAGGATGCACAGATGCGGAGAAGGTGAAGTTTGCCGCACATCAGTTAGAAGGACCCGCGACATCATGGTGGGAGAATTTCACAGCCACCTTCCCAGTCGACACTGTCACATGGGACCAGTTTCAGCAGGCTTTCCGTACTGCCCATGTTTCAGCAGGAGCTATGGCCATGAAGAAGCGTGAGTTTCGCAACTTGCGCCAAGGAGGAAGGATAGTTGGCCAGTATGTGGAGGAATTTAGTAAGTTAGCATGTTATGCCCAGATGACATCGCTACGGATGCAGCTAAGCAGGAGAAGTTTCTGGAAGGACTGAATGATGAGTTGAGCATGCAGTTGATGGTAGCAACCTTCAACAACTACCACGAGTTAGTAGATCGTGCTCTTATGATTGAAGGGAAGCAACAGCTAATTGAGAACCGCAAGAGGAAGTATGGACAAGGGAAGTACAATTCAGGAGCTCAGTAGAAGCCACGTTTTACCCCTAGACCGGGAGGACATTTTCAGCATACCCATGGAGTAGGTAGCTCGCACAATCACAATGGCACCAAAAATGGTAATGGCAATGGAGAAAGCAACGGCCAGAACTGCACCAACCCCTCAACCCCAGCCAAGAAGGACTTGAGCCAAGTCACTTGCTATAAGTGTTCGAAGACCGGACATTATGCCAATGAATGTCCTGAAGGCCAAAATGGCAATGGAAGTTCTGGGAAGAAGCCGAACCCTTTCAACAGGGGACAGGTGAACCACGTTAGCGTGGAGGAGGTTGAAGCTCAGCCCGATGCAGTAATAGGTAAGTTTTTGGTTAAGTCATTTACTGCACTCGTTCTTTTTGATACTGGTGCATCGCATTCATACATCTCAAGGGGATTTGTGGATAAGTATAACCTACCAACCCAAGCCCTTAGGTCACCCATGTTAGTAACCTCGCCCGGAGCAGAGTATGTGGCTAGTCTATGGTGTGATCGGTTACCATTAAGGATTGGTAACTATGTTTTTCCCTCAGACCTAATAGTATTGGAATCTCAAGGATTGGATGTGATATTAGGCATGGATTGGTTATCAAAGTATGAAGGGAATATTGAATGTGCTAGTAAGTCAATTTTGCTTACCACCCCAGAAGGGAGAAGGATCAAGTATGTATCCCGGCATGTGCCAAAGAGGACCCAAGTAAATTTCCTAACAGGAGTTGTGCAGGAGGAAGTACCAGTGGTAAGGGATTTCCCTGATGTATTTCCAGAAGAGTTGCCAGGCATGCCACCGGATAGAGATATTGAGTTCTTGATTGAGCTATTGCCAGGCACTGGGCCAATATCAAAGAGACCATATAGGATGCCAGCAAAGGATTTGGTGGAAATTAAGAAGCAGATTAAGGAGTTACTGGATAAGGGATATATTCGCCCAAGTTCTTCACCTTGGGGATCGCCAGTACTTCTAGTGGAGAAGAAGGATGGATCGTTAAGGATGGTTGTTGATTATCGAGGATTGAACGAAGTAACGATCAAGAACAAGTACCCACTACCAATGATCAATGATCTGTTTGATCGATTGCAAGGAGCTAAGGTATTTTCCAAGCTTGATCTGCGATCAGGATACCACCAGTTGAAGATTCGAGAACAGGATATTCCGAAGACAGCTTTTACCACCAGGTATGGGCTGTATGAGTATACCGTTATGTCATTTGGTCTGACTAACGCACCTGCCTATTTTATGAACATGATGAACAAAGTGTTTATGGAGTTTTTGGATAAGTTCGTCGTAGTGTTCATTGATGATATCTTGGTTTATTCGAAGAATGAAGAGGAGCATAAGGAGCATTTGCGTTTGGTACTTGGAAAACTCAGAGAACATCAATTGTATGCCAAGTTCAGCAAATGTGAGTTTTGGTTGAAGGAAGTAGGATTCCTCGGACACGTTATATCTAGAGAAGGTATAGCAGTAGATCCCGCTAAAGTTGAAACTGTGACCAAGTGGGAAGCCCCAACAACAGTTGGAGAGATCCGGAGTTTTCTTGGACTTGCAGGATACTACCGGAGATTTATTGAGAATTTTTCAAAGATTGCGAAGCCTATGACAGAGTTAGTAAAGAAGGATACCAAGTTCATATGGACAGAGGAGTGTGAGGCTATTTTCCAGGAGTTGAAGAAACGTTTGGTTACCTCACCAGTGTTGATTTTGCCAGACCATACCAAAGATTATGAGGTGTACTGCGACGCTTCACGTCGAGGACTTGGAGCAGTGCTTATGCAGGAAGGGAGAGTTGTTTCATATGCCTCAAGACAACTGAAGCCCCATGAGTTGAATTATGCTATGCATGATTTGGAGTTAGCATCCGTAGTGCATGCTTTGAAAACATGGAGACATTTCCTCATTGGAAACCATTGTGAGGTGTACACGGATCCTAAGAGTTTGAAGTACATTTTCACACAGAAGGAGTTGAATCTCAGACAAAGGAGATGGTTGGAGCTCATCAAAGATTATGTTATGAAATTGCATTATCATCCCGGAAAGGCTAATGTAGTAGCTGACGCATTAAGCCGTAAGAGCCATGTCAATACGTTAATGACGGGAGAAATACCCAAGGAGTTAGCAGAAAATCTTCGTGAACTATGTTTGGAAATAGTTCCGAGAGGCTATTAAGCAGCATTGGAGATTCAGTCAACTTTGATGGATAGAATCAGAGAAGCTCAGCAAACTGACAAAGAGATTGCCGCTATAAAGGAGAAACTGAGCAAAGGAAAAGCTAAAGGATTTCATGAGGATGAACACGACACCCTATGGTTTGAAGACCGTGTTTACGTGCCCAACGACCCAGAGATCAGGAAGTTGATTTTGCAAGAGGCACACGATTCACCATATTCAATTCACCAAGGAAATACCAAGATGTATTTGGATTTGAAGGATATTTTCTGGTGGACCGGAATGAAGAAGGATATAGCGGAGTATGTAGCCGTTTGTGATGTATGTCAGAGAGTAAAGGCAGAGCATCAGAAGCCAGCAGGATTGTTACAACCATTGCCGATACCCGAATGGAAGTGGGATAAGCTAGGCATGGATTTTATCACGGGATTGCCCAGGACTCGTTCATGCTATGACTCGATTTGGGTTGTAGTTGATCGATTGACGAAAGTAGCTCATTTCATCCATTTAAGACCACTTACACCAGTGCTAAGTTGGCAAAGATATACATGACCATGATCGTATGTTTGCATGGAGTTCCAAGGAGTATCGTATCAGATAGAGGAACCCAGTTTACCTCAAGGTTCTGGAAGCAGTTGCACGAAACTTTGGGTACCAGGCTAGAATTCAGTACAGCTTTCATCCATAGACACATGGACAGACCGAGAGAGTCAATCCGATTTTGGAGGATATGCTGAGAGCTTGTGCGCTAGATTACGGATCTAGTTGGGACGATAGTTTGCCATATGCAGAGTTCTCTTACAACAACAGTTACCAAACCAGTTTAAAGATGGCCCCTTTCGAAGCCTTGTACGGAAGGAGGTGCAGGACACCGTTGTCATGGGACGAAGTTGGAGACCGTCAGTTGTTTGGTCCTGACTTGATTAAAGAGTCTGAACAGAAGGTGAAGTTGATTCGTGATAGGCTCAAGGTAGCCCAGTCTAGACAGAAAAGTTATGCAGATTCTAAACGCAAGGAGACAGTTTACGAAGTTGGAGATAGAGCTTATCTTCGAGTATCTCCACTTTGGGGAACAAAGCGTTTTGGAGTTAAAGGGAAGTTAGCACCACGTTTTGTAGGACCATATCGAGTTTTGGAACGTATGGGGGAAGTGGCCTACAAGTTGGAATTGCCCGAAGGATTGTCAGAAGTTCATGATCTGTTCCACGTTTCTCAGCTGAAGAAGTGTCACGTGGAGATGGCTGACATACCATTGAGAGATACAGTGCCTTTGGAAACTACACAGTTGGATAACAATTTGACCTATGAGGAGAAGCCAGTCAAGATTCTCGAGTTTGCCAACCGAGTTACTCGCAGCAAGGTTATCAAGTTTTGCAAAGTTCAGTGGAGCCACCACTCAGAGGATGAAGCCACCTGGGAGCGAGAGGAAGATTTGTTCAAAGACCACCCTCACCTATTTTCTAGCCAACCCGAATCTCGAGGGCGAGATTCATCTTAAGGGGGGTAGGTTTGTAACATGCCAAATTTTCAATTTGGAATGTTATACATTAGATCATCAATGCATATCATATTTTATTTTGCATTTTGGTTGATCCTAGAAATTCTACGCAACTCAATGACCAACGGAGAGAGTTGGAGATTTCGTTATTTTCATATTTGAGTTTTCTCAAATTTTGAGAATAGGATCATTTGATTTTATTTATTTTATCATCAATTATTTCTATTACAAAAATATGAGAGAGCGAATAAAATGACTTTCCCAAAATAAAGAAATATTGAGGATTTAATAATAAAATCAAATAAGATTTTATTTCGGAGTTTTTCGGTGTTTTATTTGAATTTAGGAAAAATGTGCGTTTTTCAAAATTGCATTTAGGGCCCAAATAAATGTTCGCTTTGTCCGGCTTGATGTTAGAAGCCCGGGAAAATTTGTTTCGGGATTTTTGGAGTCCGTTTAGTATTTCTTTTTATTTTTCTTCCAAGCGTAATTATATTTAAAAAAAAGGGAACCGACCTACGGGCCGTGTCCGACTAGGACTCCCGGCCCGTAGGGGCTTTATAAGCCGGCCCACCCGGGGGAGGAAACCCTAGCCCCGCGCCCCGCCCCCCAGCCCCGCACCCGCCGCCGCAGCCTGCGTGCCGCCGCCGCCGCCGCGCTGCTCGCCG